>NW_027109066.1:330069-351527 GCF_000696795.3 Halyomorpha halys
AGAAGATGGCCACGGGACCTTCTAATTTAAATTAATGTTTGAAGTACCACCAATGGGTGGTTCCTTCCCAAGATTTTCAAGTGTATATGAAATATACAACATATTTACTTATTGTATTATTTTGTACAGTTGTAAATTACAATAAATAAATAATAAAAAAAAAAATATTTGGAAATTAACAAACATTAAAAATAAACATTTATATGAGTATCAAAAATCAAGAAAATTTGAATAGAAAAATCATGAATTACTTCTTAAATATCTTGTATTTATTTATTTGTTTTTTCTTCTAAGCCTCATGGGTCGATAGGATTTGATAAACGAGGGTAGGTAACACTAATGATGGCTAAAATCTCTTGTACTGCATTTCAAAATTTTAAGAGGGAAATAAGGAAAGGAATTCTGATTGAATATTTGGAAAATTGATTGAGTCTGCTGTATGATGATCGGGCTCATAAGATCTCCTAAGGTCTGCAGAGAGTAAGTTAGTAGTCCTCAGTCAAGTCTGAGTCTGCCACTTTTGTGGCCGTCCTGTCAGTGTCAGTGTCCTGGATAATGGGCTCGTACAGTAATGGAAGCTGTCATAAAATTTAATATGTCTCCTCGATAAAAATTCTGTCACAGTCGGTAGTTCGAGTGCCGTATGTATGTGGTCCGTCTTTGCTTCTTGAAGTGAAGTATGCCTGATGATACGTCTGAGAATACCGCTCTGAAACTGATGGAGGCTCTTAGTAGAGTAGGACTGGCCTGTAATTTTTTTTTCTTACCTTCATTATTATAAATAACAACATTAATATATATCTAAGTACATAAGAACGTAACTGGTGTCCCTCCTTTGCCATATGACATTATAAGTTTTTTAGCTGTTCACTGTTTAGACCTACCCATCCATACACGCAGTGACCATTTTGTGAAACTTGGTTATTTGGATTTATTATGATGTTAAAAAATGTATTTAAGTTGGAAACTAGGACACGAATCGTTTCACGATTGTAATACTTTCCCACACTGCATATTTCATATATAGGTAAGTTCATATACGTGGGGATAGAGTGGGCTCAGGGATCCTCAGGTCGATTGTGTAAATATTGTGTATATTATTTTATCATTATGTTATTTTATTTATTTATTTTTCATACAGATAGTATGTATGAGATCATTCATCAATATTACCTATTGCCCACAACTGTGTGGCAGATTGTAATATCTATCAATAAATAAATCTATCAATTTCAAAAAAAAAAAAAAAAAAAAGGTAAGTGTATAAGATATTTTGTGGCTTTTCTCCAAAGGTTCAAGAGAGCACTAGACAGAAGACAGAAACCCATGTTCATTAATTCGGTCTCATGAAACGGGCTTGAAGAGAAAGTGACACCTGTTCAAGGTAATTTTTGAAGGTCTACAACGAGGTAGAAATCATCCCAATGGAAACAAACGTTATAGAAATCTGTCATCTTTTTATAACTCTTTAGTTACAATGAACTCCTCTTAAAAGAATCTTATAGCTCATAGCTAAGATTATTTATCGCCTTCTGGAATCGCGGTCATCCGCATTACTTGACCACATTTCCAAGTACCTCTTTGTCTTCGTTTCTTTTCAGTATACCAACATTATAAAGGGATATCGGGATTAAGCCTGGTGTCATTTCTGAAGGAGGATTAGAAAGAGAAGTCGGAGACGAAAATAGGTAAAGACGGAGCGGAGAAAGTAATGCGGTGCTATGCCGCATCCGGGTCATGGTGACCTAAGTCCGTCCGGGGAACTCACGCGCTTTTATTCACTTCTTACACTACAATATCATTATTAGTCTTCTTTATCTATGATCGTTTTTATATTTCAGTCGAATGGTAGCTTAAAAGAAAAGTTTCTATTATACAGACATTACATTTTTTATTTTTTTTTATTTTATTTATTTATTGATATTTACAACTGTATAAAAAAATACAACCAGTAAATTTGATCATAATGACATAATGATATGATACAGGATGTAGAGAAACTACCCAGTAGTAGAACTCTGAAAACAGTTTACAATATAAGGTCACGAGGCCATCTTCTTTTCAGACGCCTCGGAGAATTGCCAGGAATGGAAGAGGAAGCAAGGTTAGACATTACATTAAAATTACATAATTGGAAATTTGATAAATCTAGAAAATCGATTTCTGTTGATCATCTCTCAGATCATCCATAATTTTAAAAAGTTTTAACATGCTAAATGTCATAATTATAGGATTGTGAGCAGCTTAATTTAAAGTCCATGTTATATCTTAAATACAGAGGAGCTCCTAGCGGTTTTTCTGGTTAAACCGTCTTGTAAAACGGGCGTATACAGCAAGTAGTAGGAGGGGGCAACTGCCCCCTCCCCTAGAATTGAAGAAAAATTAATTTAATTAAAATAAATGTTATTTTCAAGCAAATGCTGATTGTAAGAACTAACAAAGCGCTGCGAAAATTATTTATAATTTTCTTGAAATTTTGGGTTCATTTGCCTTTTTCGTGCTGAAATGTCACAAACTGATTGACTACGGCTTTTGTTTTGTAACCTTCTAATCTTTACGAAATAAAAAAAAATCTCCAACAGTTTCGTCACATCATCTCTCCTCCACACCACTTGTTCCTTGTTTACTCTTATATATTTTTTTCTGTTGCTTTATTATTATTTTATCCATTACTTTATTAGAATTTAAAAATGCCCAAATAATAAATTACAAAAACCAAAACGAGCAACTAACCTATTTTTTTTTTTATAACTTCTTTCTGGGTTATTTCTGCCATACATGGGGGTTTTATACAGGCTTCCACCCTATTCTAACCATTTTAAGGGATCAAGTTTTCATTTTGTAGGACCACCTTGGAAGTCGACGCCACAGGCAGGATTCGAGCCGGCGCCACTACAGATCCCAGGTTCCAACAAATTCAACTCCCTCAGCATCAGATGGCCGTAACTAGCCTGTAAAACGACACTTCTCAATAAGGGCAGTAGTTTTCACGATGACTGTTTGAACTACCATCTTCGGGCGTGATAGTTGTCGGTATCTGTCGTAGCAGTGAATTTACTTTCAATTAAGATCCGTTCAATTCATCAAAAGTTTTATTATTCAGTATTTTTTGAACTGTATAAATGTTTAAATGATGTATCTGTATTCAGTTATTTTAATATTACAACAGAATACAGCCAAAATCCACAGCCTTCACAATATGAACTGTAGATTGAATCATTGCTACTTCTCGATTATTGCAAGTAATCGATGACAAGATGAGAAGCAGAACCTCAGCTGGTAGGCCAATGTCAAGGGCGGCGGTTCATCGCCATTCCTCTTAGCTGCACCTCCTCTCGCTCTTTGTAAACATTCAGTTCTCTGGGGCCACTTCCACGTGACAGATATCTATAGTGCAAGTAATACCACAAAGTATCACCGGGGCTGTTTAGACGCTTGTGAACCTAACGTCACTTATAACAAGCTTGTTGGATAAATAATATTGGTTCATTTCGTATGTCCGTTTTTATTATTGCAGAATTTTTTTTTTTTTAATTTATTTATTTAATGTGATTTAAAACTTAACAAATAATAAATACAATAAGTAAATATGTTGTATGTTACATTTTACACTTGAAAATCTTGGGAGGGTACTTCAAGCATTAATTTAAATTAGAAGGTCCCGTGGCCATCTTCTTTTCAGACGATCCTCGGAGGATTATCAGGGATTGTTAAGGATGAGGGATTAAGAATTAATGGGTTAGGATGGGTAAGGAGTTTGGAATGAAAATTTATGATGCAGTTATGTCTGGTGACACTTGTTAAGATTAGGTCAGTATTGTGTTTGTGATCCAACTGAGAAGATGGACGGAAATATCGTGCATTGTAGTTATATTTTGCTTTATTACTTCAAAAAAAGAAAACGAGCTGCAGAGGCACATAAACAAATATGCGGGGTCTATGGGGATTATGCCTTAACAGAGTGCACCTGCCAAAATTGGTTTTCCAAGTTTCAAGCAGGGAATTATGACATAAACGACGCTCCGCGATCTGATCGCTAACAAGAAATTGAAACCATTAATGTTAAAGCGATAGTCGATCAAAATCCATCCCAATCAGTGCGAGGCATTGCAGAGGTCCTAGGCGTGTCACGTACAAGCTTTAAAAATCCTTTGCGGAAGCTCAGCTACGTTTCTAGGCTTGCGTTTGGGTCCCCCCCCCCTCTCTGACTGAAGCCAACTTGGCAACACGCATTTCTATTTGCGATTCATTGCGGAAACGTCAACAAAACGATCCATTTCTTAAAAGACTTGTGGTAGGGGATGAAAAGTTGTTGTTGTTGTTGTTTGTTGCTTAAAGGCGTAAAACCCTCTGGTCATCAACGCCTATGTCATGATAAAAGTAAAAAAAAAAATAGAAAAATAATTTAAAAAAAAAAAAAATGAAATACATAAAAATCAAAGAGGAGTTATAATTTATAAAGAATGCGGTGTGCTTTTAAAAATTAAAATACTCGTGTAATTTTAGCTTCCTCATCTGCCAGAGTTTCGGATAAATTTGGGGTCAGTCCTATCCTGTTTATTGTTGGCAAATAGTGAGTACACTCTTCAAAAATATGTCTAATCGTAAGAATGGACTGACAATATTTGCACGTTGGAGGTGGCAGTTTTCTGATCAGGTGAGAGTGCGTGAGAAGAGTATGAAAAGTAAATGGAGGGGATGAAAAGTAAATTGTCTACGATAATGTGGTGCGAAAAAAATCTCGGAAACCCAGCAACGAACCTTCTGGAAACACATCTAAATCGAGATTGCACCCAAAAAAGATAATGCTTTCTGTATGGTGGGATTTCAAAGGTATGATTTTTTATGAGCTGTAGCCACAAGGTGTATCGATCAATTCCACTCTGTACTGCTCACAATTAATAAACTGGATGAATAGATTCGAAAAAAAACTCCCAGAACTGGCAAATCGAAAGGGTGTCGTCTTCCACCATGACAACGCAAGGTCCCACACTTCGTTAGTCACCCGCAATAAACTGTTAGCTCTTGGATGGGATCTTTTACCCCATCCTCCCTATTCCCTTGCTCCTAGTGACTACCATTTATTCCGGTCTCAACAAAATTCCTTAAGTGAAAAACGATTTGATGAAGAACAGGGTGTCAGGGAGCACCTTGATCATTTTTTCGCAAATAAACCACAGACATTCCATGAACATGGGATTATTCAGCTGTTGGAGAGATGGTGTAAGGTAATCGAAAATAATGGACATTTCATTGTAAATTAAAATAAATTATATGTACAAAATATACTTAGTTTTCTTCCACCCAAATAAACCGAAAGGACTTATTTTCCAACCCTCTAAATGACGGCAACAGGAAATGTCAGGCCGAAACGTCGGCACTAATAAATAAGTTTTACTTGATTGTGTATCATGACGTCATCTTCTCCTCATATAGAATCTATACTAAACTATAAGCTCATCATGATATATGATGAATTATGGGCGCTAGTTCATTAGGAAGAAGGGAATAAATGACGTGGGATCGCCTGGCATGAGTAGCCATGGAATTAGAGCTTGTTCTGGTTCGCATCATCTTTTATAAAGAGAATATTCAATTGTTGGAGAAGTGCCATGGGAATCTGTTCAATTCTCATCCTCCTCCTATCTGATCCTCCACGCTCTACCCCAACCATATTCACAACATTCCTGCATAAACCTCATAGTACAAGTGGTCCAAGAGGAGCAAAAAGGCAGTTATCTCACCCAAATTTTTGATTACTTTAATGAAAAATATGTATAAGTACTAGTTAAAATTGATGAGTCTACCAAGTATAGGTAGGGGGAATAAAAAATGGCGCCTGTTTGAAAGCGATAAAAAAAAACGAATTTTTCATTCGGAGCTCTATACCTTAAAAAGTAAGAACAACACAAGAAAACCTATGAGTACGTCATTTAAAGAAGAGCCAATTTGCTAAAATATGAGCTCTAACAGAGCTATTTACATTAAATTTCGAGTTATAGCTTTTTAAAAAGTAACCATTCATAGAAATGTTGTATGGGACGTACTAAAAGATCAGTAGTTAGTGAATTTATTTTGAAAATTCATATCTCAATAACCATTTGACATACAGATGTCTATAAGCACTCAAATTAAAGCTAGTTTAATGAGCTATAAAGTAGTTTATGATGTTTATCTTCGTAGGAGTAATAGTTTATATGAAATTTGCTAAAATAAATTGTATTGAAATATTATTACTTTTATTATTGGTTATTATAAAAATAACCCCATAATAATAAGCTGTTATGGGGAGCAAATTGTTCTTCTTACTTGTAGATTTTATTTTTCTTCTTTATTAGTAGCAATTGTTTATATTCTTGTATTAGTTAAAATATTGATTATATAGAATTTGATGACATGTCTTGACGTTAATTTATGCAAAAAAAATATATAATTTTTATTCGTATTTTTGAAAACTAATAAAAAAATTCATTAATTTCAAATTTTAATAAACAGTATAATGAAAAAATTCAATATTCTGTTCAACTTTAGAGCCTTTCAAAAAGAAAATTAATGTCGTGGACGGCATTCATGAAGGAGACAGTCATTGCTGAGGAGACTATTAGTATTCCAGCGAGGTAGGCATCCGCGTCCTCATTCGGGGTAAATATTTGCATTGCCTCTTCGGCATTCAATAGCACCTGTTGAGAGACCTACTATCCCAGTCCGATATATCATTCGTTTTTATAACTTATATGCAGTTTCTCAGTTTCTACATTAACAAAATGTAATTACGAGAGAAGAAAAAAATATTTAAAAAATAGGAAAATCTTAGAGTACAAAAGAAATTAAATTAAATATTGAACAAAACAAAACTGACTCCAAAAGAAAAAAACAACAAGTTTCAAATATGCAAAGATAATAAATATAACTAAATAAAAATTCATAATGAGTTGAAGATAGTTGACGGTAGATATATAAGAGGAGATGGTCGGGGGCTGCGGTCAACAGAAAAATACAAATAAACAAAAGATTTATTTGCGTCGACGTTTCGACCTGATTTTCAGGTCTTCATCAGGGCTATAAAAACAAATAGAGATAACAACCATCATTCAGAGATAAAGTAAAAATAGACTAACAAATTTGGAAATATACATAACAAGAAATGAAAATATAAACTAGTAGATTAATAACTATGGACTTAGACAGTAGTACATTGATACATTAGTAGGCCCGTAACCACGAAGTATGGGAATGGAGGATTTCACGCTGTTTTTCAATTTTAGGCTGTTTTTAAATATTTCTCGATTACCTTAAAAATATATATTTAATATCTACGCCATAACCCCTGATGAAGACCTGAAACTCAGGTCGAAACGTCGGCGTAAACTAAATAAATATGGTTTTGTTTATTTATGTTGTTCTTTGCTGCCCCCCCCCCCCGACAAACTTCTCCAAATATTTTTAAAGTGTTGCTCCGTAGGGGCCTTAGTGGGGTGGGTCCGGCCGGCAATAAATATGATATTAAATAAAATAAATATTATCCAAAAAGAGAGGATTAATAACGGCTTAATATAATATTTTAAAATAAACGTAGTAAACAACGAAATTCAACTTATCTCACTTTGAGTTTCTGAAATGACCTAATAGGAGTTAATAGTGAAGTAAATTACTGTATGAATCCTAGTACAAGAGGCCAAGAGGAGAAAAAAGAAAGTTATCCTCAACCCAATTTTTGATTACTTTAATGAAAACTATGTATAATTACTATTCAAAATTGAAGAGTCTGCCAAGTATAGGTAGGGGGGGGGGATGGGGAGGTAGGGCGCCTGTTTCAAAGCGATAAAAAAAACCAAATTTTCATTCGGAGCTCTATATCTTTAAGACTACCAGCAACAATAGAAAATCTAAGAGATTATCATTTAAAGTTATGAGCCCTAATAGAGTTATTTACGTTAAATAGTTTCCGAGATATAGCTTTTTAAAAAGCAACATTTCATAAAAATGTTGTATTGAACTTACTGAAAGATCAGTATTTAGTGAATTTAATTTGAAAAATTTATATCTCAAAAACCATTTGACGTACAGATGTCTATTAGCACTCAAATTAAAGCTAGTTTAATGAGCTATAAAGCAGTTTATGATGTTTATCTTCGTAGGAGTAATATTTTACATGAAATTTGCTGAAATAAATTGATTTATAGTTGTTGGGACTAATTATGATTTGCCAAATTTATATTCATTGTGCGTCTTATGGATCTAGATCTATATTTTTCAAAAATCTAACATTTTATACGAACAACTATTTATACAACATTTTATACGAACAAATATAATTAACTATTTTGTAGTAAATTTAAATAGCTTTAATTTAAGCGTTGGCAGACATCTGCACGTCCAATAGTTTCTGAAATGAATTTTTTCATAAATCAAACTTATTGTCCGAACAAATATTAGCAAATATCATGAAAACTACTATTCCTACGGAGGTAAAGTTCATAAACGTCTTTATAGTCCATTAAACTAGCTTTAATTTGAGTGCTAATAGACATCTGTACGTCACATAGTTCCTGAGATATAGATTTCTCAAACTAAATTAACTAACTACTAATCTTTCACTAGATTTGTAAGAAATTTTGCTTTTGCTGCTGAAATGAAAAATTAATGTTTTGAATCAGCCGCCTTTTTTGTATTCCCCCTAGCTATACTTGACAGACTCATCAATTTTGACTAGTAATTATACATAGTTTTTATTTAAGTAATCAAAAATTGAGGTGAGATAACTGCCTTTTTTTCTTCCCGGCTCTTGTACTGTCCGGAGAGGAGGGGTTCGGTGATAGAGATGTTCAAAGGTATTAACTATGTACCTTGTGACCGTGACCTCAATAATATAGTTCATTAAGAGGAGATTCCATTGCAGTCTAAATTAAGTAATAGAGTTTAAATACGGGGCATGTAATGGAGAGAAGAGAAATCTGCCAAATCAATTTGCTCCAGCGATGGACATTGGCCTATTAACTTCTGGTCTTCCAAGGTTCTATTTGCTGAAGAGCTGAGACGTGCTTATCTAGGCTACTACAACTTGTTCAGGAGTAAACAACAAAACCCAAGATTAAAAATCTACTTTCATTTATCCCCCCCCCACTTACGTCCCCAAGTTTTGTGTAGATTAATAGGCTCGTGTTAAAGTTATCGCTAGGGATTTTTTGATAAATACGCATTGAAGCCCAATCAGACTATTTCAATAAAAATAAGGCTTAGCTGATATTAAAGAGAATTTCATTGGTCGTTCATGAACCGAGATTAATAGAAATCGATTGAGCTGTCTACTAGAAAATAGAAAAATCGATTCTATATTGGTATTTTCGGTAAGCTGTCATATCCCAGGCATATACCCGACTTAACGATGTAATTTCAATGTCTTATGACTTTTCGTTTTTGAGCTAGCTCAACCCAAAAATACAACAATTAAACCTAGGGCTACGAAGCCGTAAGTAAATCGGAAAACAGTAATTCCGGGGAAAACAGTAAGATTTCCCTATCGAATAGAAAGTTTCTCTTTTTACTTTTAGTTAGTATTAGTATATTATTTTATGATTATGTTATTTTATTTATTTATTTTTCATACAGATAGTTTGATTATGTTCATCTTGTCTATTCTTTTGTTTGTATATATTTTAAGAGAGTTTTTTTATTTATTTTTTTTTTATTATTTTTTTTAATTTATTTATTTTTATTTTTTTTTATTTTAGTATTTATGAGATCATTCATCACTATTACCTATTGGCCACAACTGTGTGGCAGATCGTAATATCTATCAATAAATAAATCTATCAATCAGTTAGTATTAGTTATTTAATATTTCGTATTTACCCAATGTTTAATATTGCTGAGAATAGAAACTGTTAGACATTTTTTTCAAATAAACAAAATTAAAGATAATTATGAAAAAGATGGTTAGGGGTGGAGTCAGAAGAAAACTACAAATATTTATTTTCCAACGTATCGCCCCACTTTGTAAAGCTTTAAAGATGCAAAAACAACTAAAAATATTTTGACATAGTAGGATAATAAGATACAAAAGGTAAATTAAGGTAGGGTTAACACTTAGTAAATATAAGTGAAAAGAAAAATATAAACAAATGAAAGAAAATAAATAAAATAGCATTGATGTAAAATATACAATGATAACAATATCTATATATATAATTTAAGTATGAGTGAAAGCAAACTGTTAAAAAAGAGAAGAAGGAATAAGATCCTACACGCTTGAACTGCTGTAAAATACTGGCTTTATTGGGTTCAATTCATCTCTTTATATACATGATCTTTTCAGTTTGCTGACATCGAAGTAACAGCTGACTCAGACCTTATATAAACTATTACCTTTGGCCTAGGTTGTGCAAGGAGGTGTTTTGATCAGAATCACGCTTAACCGACATATTATTCTCCAATTAAGGGTTTTATGTAGCTGGGTGGAACCCGGAGAGATCTCAAACCCACAGGGTTGACTCACGGCCACAGTAACAGAATTAATAAATATCTGTCACAGCTGGTTTTGAACTCGGGTCCTTAGAGTTAGTATCACAGTGCCTTACCACTGAGCCGCGCCGCTCCATCAATAATGTATAAATATATATATATATATATAATTTAATTAAATTGATAAATGATCGACTTGAAGGCTATTATGAGCTGCTCTGTTCCAGCTAGCTATCTGTCGTGTGTGTTTTGTTCCAGCAAAAATTCATCATTTAAATGTTTAAATGAACCAAGTTCCTTCTTTTGTTCAAACGACCATGTTAAGAGTTTCGATTGTTCCGTGTCAATCTTAAAGTCGATTGTTATCTCTAACAAAGTTCGCAGTGAACAGAATGTCGTCCTTTCGAATACTATATCTGCCAAAAATTTTTTAAATCGGTCCATCTGTTCATACTAATAAAAAGAATACTAGATCTGTACCGCTGTAAGTCATGATGTTTCATGGGTTCAGTACTTTGTGAGGGAATAGTTGTTGTTGTTGTTGTCTGGGGCTTAAGGGTGTAAAACCCTGAGGTCATCAACGCCCATGTTTTGTGCTTTATATTCTATTTCTATAATTCTATTTCACTTTAAACAATTTCGAAAAAAAAATTAAATGATTACTTCTGTTGGTATTTTTCATTACGTATAACAGATTTTCTGGTCTAAATCTTATTTAAAAGGCCATTCCTTTTTAAGAAAACTAAGACCATTTCCACGTTCTTCTGGTCATCATTCAGAGCATCCGATACACTCGGTCCTACTCCCAATCTACTCAAGTTCGCAGAATAAAAAATGGCATTTCCCTAATATGTGACTTATCGTAAGTACGCTGTTGCAGTATTGACATTTTGGCGGTGGTTGCTTACTGATCAGATATCTATGAGTTAAACTCGTATGACCTATTCTCAATCTGGCAATAGTTACCTCCTCCCTGCGATTGGAACGGTATGATGTGGTCCATGGTTTAGTGGTTTTTAATTTGCTTGGCGGGCTTTCATCCCACATGGCTTGCAAACTAGATAATATCTCATTTTTCATTGGAAGACTTATTTCTTGTGGTGTCAGAATGGCCGTGCCCTGACCTGGAAGAGCAAGTGCTTGTTTAGCTGCAATGTCCGCCAGTTCATTTCCAGTGATCCCCACGTGACACGGCACCCATATAAAGAAAACAGTTTTTCCCAAGTTTTCGAGCTTGTTGGTATAATTGTGAATTTTTATGATCGCCGGGTGTTTCGGGTAAACGATCTTCATGGCTTTTAGTGAACTTAAAGAGTCGGTAATGATAACTATGTTAGTATTCGCTCATGGAGAAGTGGAGTGCTAAGGCTATTGCATGTAATTAGCTGTATATACACTGCATAATTTATGCAGTTTTATTTTATGGGTTGAGTTGTTTTTGATGAAAGAGGATGCTGTAGATTCGTCAGATTTTGATCCGTCGGTATATATAAAAAATGGATCAGGAATATTTTGACAAAGACGTGAGAACCTAGTTCTATATTCAGTAGGTGACGTACTACCTTTGGGAAATCGGGATAATTGGAGCATTGTATTTGGTAGCCTGTGTATCCATGGAGGATTGATGACTTCCGACTGACTTCATGACGTGAGGGAATAGTGTTACTAGACCTACGGTAGAGCAAGGCGGTGATTTGGTCAAAATCACCCTTGCCCGCCAGATTTTTCCTCACTTTCTGAGGCTAGTTAAACGCCGGAAGGCACAGGGTTGACTTATGGTTACAGTTAAAGAATAAATATTTATCTGTCACTGCCGAATTCGAATTCGGGTCGAGGAGTTAGTAGCACAGTGCCTTACCATTGATCTATTCCGTTCCCAAGCCGTAACATTTAATATTATTTGTTGTGTTATTATAAGTTGTAATATAATTTTTTTGCACTTAAGGTTTTGATATAATGAAAATAAAACAAAGTATATTGTTTCTCTATCTTCATTAATAGGTGAGATATGGGTGTAGAAAAATCTGATCGGACTCTATTTCAAATCGTACTACCTTTTTCAGTCGAATCCTGGATCCTGTTACTGAAATGAAGACGTGAAGCAATTTTGAAATTGAAAAATAAAAAGCATTTCCTTGTATCAACCTCGCATTTATTTCTTTATTCTTCTTTATTTCTTCGGAGAAGATGGGGAGGAGAAGTTGGGGGGTGCGGACAAATTAAAACACAACTAAGTTGAAGTAACTTATTTAATCGTGCCAACATTTCGGCCAGGATTTCTAACCTTCATCAGAGCTGTTAGCTTGAAATCTTACCGCCAAGTGTTGGTAAGATTAAGCTCTTACTTGGCGTGAGATAATGAATCCTGATAAACGCTTAGCGGTACGATTTTAAGCGTTGGCGCGATTACCGCACCGCACCTCCCAACGATCTTCTCCTCGTATAAGTCATCCACGGTCAACAATCTCTCATGATTATGAATCCTAATACTTGGTGGTAAGATTTCTAGCATATATATCGTTTTAATCATATTTATTTTGAAATTTTGTTCTTAACTAGCTTTTATCAACGTAGTTCTATTGAGTTTCGTAGTTTTCTCGTCTTCATCAAACGTTAAAAAAATATTAATTCCTTTATAATTAAAGATGAAGACGTAAAATCTGATTTTGTTGAGTAACTTAACTAATTACCAATTATGGACCGCAAAGAGTAGAGAACCAAAGAGGTCGGAGGGCTAGAAGCAATGCAAATTAACCAGCGTTCTAATTGGCTAATTATCTTTAAGAACTTTTTCCCAAGACCCTAGATGTCCGTTAGTAATGTTGGCAAATCATTAACACCGATGTTAGCGAGGAAGGTTCGTTAGTGCTAACGGCCTCTTCCTTGTAGTCGACAACAGGCATAGTGATAGGGTGAGATCTGTGATAGTTCGATAGTATCAAATATCGATACGGTAGGATCTGAGATAGTTCGATAGTATCAAATATCGATAGGGTAGGATCTGTGATAGTTCGATAGTATCAAATATCGATTGGGTAGGATCTGAGATAATTCGATAGTATCAAATATCGATAGGGTAGGATCTGGATAGTCCGATAGTATCAAATATCGATAGGGTAGGATCTGAGATAGTTCGATAGTATTAACTATCGATAGGGTAGGATCTGAGATAGTTCTATAGTATCCTATACTCCTCGTACTCCTTTGAAGTTAAATGCCATAAACTACTTCATAGAACATTTAACTAGCTTTAATTTTAATTAATTAATAGACATTCGTACGTCTTATGGTTCCTTAAAAATAGATTTATCAAAATAAATTCACTAACCACCGATTATTGTTGGGGATGAGGTCTAAAATACCACAAATAATTTCAAAAAACATAATAAATAGTGCCAACGTTTCGGCCAGAATTTCTAGCCTTCATCAGGGTTAAGAACAAAGAACAAGATAACAACCAATGAATACAAAAAATGATTTAAATAAAAAGAGACAATATATACAGAATGATTAAAGTATATAATTGTACAGAATGAAAATTAATAAAAACAAAGTGATGATAGAAGTGGAAAATAAAACTTATATATAAGTAATTAATTATGTAAGTTAAATTAGATGTAAAAAAAGAAACTGATTGTCTGAACTGAAATTAATTCCCTTTGAAACTATACATTGATTGTTGCCACAAGCCATGGACTTTACATTAAGGCTGGTAAAGAGTGAATTCTTAAAACCTTCCTTCTTGTTGAGTAATGAAAACTAGGTCCATGGTCCAATGGAACCACAACCTTGAGCACTGAGGTTCTTCACCAACCCTGTCCTCACAGTGTGGTTTCATATTATCTGCCATTTTTTCAATGACAATTAGTAAAGTTAATTTAATTCAGTAAAAGAGTTTGATAATTAACCTAAGGAAAAGTGAGATGAAGATAAAAGGAAGACAATCAAAATAACTCAAATAATAAATAAACTATAAAGTCAACGTTTCGGCCCACTTCACGTTGTAAAAATGACGTTAAATATTTGAAAATTTATATAAAAATAAACCATAGTAAATTAGAGAAAATAAAAGTAAGATGTACAGTGAAAAGTATAAATAAACAATAATTACAAAAAAGTATGAGACTTATGTTGTTAATAGAAATAATAAAAAATAAAATAGAAGATAAAAGAGAAATATAACAGTACAGTACACAGTAAAAGAAGGAAAATAAATAAGAAAATTGGACACCCACCTTTCAGAAAGAAGGAAAACGAAAGAATGTGCGTGAGGTGGATGAAAGGCACAACTGGGTAGAAGTGTGGGGGAATTTGACGGTGAACAAATAGTACAAGAGCCCAACAGGAGAAAAAAACGCAGTTATCTCACCCCAATTTGTTATTACTTAATTGAAAACTACGTATAATTAATAATCAAAATTGATGAGTCTGCCAGGTATAGGTAGGGGGAATAAAAAATGGCGGCTGTTTCAAAACGTTAAAAATAATTAATTTTTTATTCGCAGCTCTATATCTTTAAAACTACCAACAGCAATAGAAAACCTAAGAGAGCATCATTTAAAGAAGAATAAATTTTCTAAAGTGTAAGCCCTAATAGAGGAAGACAATCAAAATAACTCACTATTTATGTTCAATAATTCTTGAGATATAGCTTTTTAAAAAGCAAAATTTCTTAAAAATCTACTGAAAGATTAGTAGTTAGTAAATTTATTTTGAAAAATCTATATCTCAGGAACCATGTGAAGTACGGATGTCTATTAGTACATGTTTGTGATGTTTATTTTCGTAGGAGTAGTAGTTTTCATGATATTTGCTAAAATAAATTGATTTTATAGTTGTTCGGACAAATTTTTATGAGCCAAATTCATATTTATATGTAAATATAAAAAAAAAACATTGCTACCCCTACGAAAATAAGTGTCATAAACTGCTTTATAGTTAGTTAAATTTCCTTTATTTTGATTGTTGGCAGACATATGTGTGTCTTATGTGTCTAGAGATGGATTTTTCAAAAATCTAACATTTTTTATGAACAACTAGAAATTAACATTTTGTGAGTCTATTCCGTCAAATATTGTAAAAACTACTACTCCAACAAAGATAAACATTATTAACTATTTTATAGTAAATTGAATTAGCTTTAATATTAATGTTAATAGACATCTGTACGTCCAATAGTTTCTGAAATAATTTCATACATCTAACTTATTGTCCGAAATATAGTTGTTCGGACAATAAGTTAGATTTATCAATTTATTTTAGCAAATATCATGAAAACTACTATTCCTACGAAGATAAAGGTTATTGACTACTTTATAGTACATTAAACAAGCTTTAGTTTGGTTGCTAATAGACATCTGTACCTCTCATAGTTCCTGAGATATAGATTTCTCAAAATAAAATACCTAACTACTAATTTTTCAGTACGTTATTTATGAAATGTTACTTTTTTAAAAGCCATATCTCAAGAACTATTGAACGTAAATAGCTCTTTTAAGGCTAATATTACAGCAAATTTACTCTTCTTTAAATAATGTTCTCTTAGATTTTCTAGTGTCGTTGGTAGTTTTTAAGATATAGAGCTCCTTATGAAAAATTAATGTTTTTTTAACATTTTGAGACAGCCGCCATTTTTTATTCCCCCGACCTATACTTGGCAGACTCATCAGTTTCGACTATTAATTATACATAGTTTTCATTAAAGTAATAAAAAATTCGGGTGAAATGACTGCCTTTTTTTCTTCCCGGCTCTTCTCTCCGGTACTAAAATGAGGTTACGTTTGGATGCAAAAAGATAAATATATAAATTTCAATTTTGGGAAAGGCGTTTAAATAACACTAATTTTATTTTGCACAAAATAGCACCTTTTATGGTTTTCCCACAATTTTGCGATTTTTCTGTACAAAATTCTAATTTTAATCTTTTTGGATTCAATTTTGATTTTCGTTACATAAATTTAATGCTTGAATTTGATTTTTGATATGATACACATATAGGTGATTGTATGCCAATGTTTATTTTATTTTATTGCGTCATTTCCTAGCCCTTTCAAAGCTGAGGATGAGTCTTTACAAGTCTATGGTACCAGGTTCTTTTGTAGTAAACCTAAACATAATTGTGGAAATCATCTCAAGTATTGGTATAAGTGATTATTATAATGTTAGATGGAACACCTCAATCACTATAACACATTTTACCTCTGTCACTCGATCTACAGTCATCCCCTAGCCCTTTCATAAAATGCCCTTCAATGTAACCTCAAAAAGGCATGTTTCGGTCTAAAATATGAGAACACAGACTGATTTTCCATAGTATTTAAACTCTTTACTTAGTTCTGTGAAAGATAATACAAAAATATGTGAGTATTCCTATTGGCGGTCACTCCCAATTTATCAACAAAATTAATGCCAATAACACTTTTTTTTTTTTTATTGTAGGAAGATAGTCCGGGTGGCGGTCAATAAACATATCAAAATAATAACAGAAAACTATTTATTGTTAACGAACGTTTTGCCCCACTTTGTAGGGCTTCGTCAGGGCTGATAAGAATGGTGGTCAGTTGGTAACAGAACATCATTCTTATCAGCCCTGAGAAAGCCCTACAAATGTTGGTTAACAATAAATAGTTTTCTATTACTATCTTGATATGTTTATTGACCACCACCCAGACTATCTTCCTACAATCTAAAATATAAATATTCGACTGGGTTCTTTCTTACTTCTATGATTCCTAATAACTGATTTTGATTCACCAAATGACCATATCTTCCTATCTTTTTTTTAACTCCACATTATTATTCATTATATTATGACTAAAATTAGCAATAGATGTGTGTGCTTAGTTATAGATATTATTTATTTAGATCTTACTTCATCCTTATTTTTATCGTTTCCTTGCATCATCTTGTTTTATTCTCATTATTAAATTAATTCGCTAATTGTAAATTTGCAGTTTTATTGTTCACTTCAAGTATTGTTTTTTAATAATAATTATTATTATTATTTTTTTTAATAAATAACTCAAATACTATCCAATTATAGTCTCAAAACTTTATTTCTTCTATTCGTCCAACGTTTCGGCCAATCACTTTGCAAACATATAATTTAAAAACTCTAAAACTTCATTGAGGCTATTCTGCCCAGGTCAAAACATTTATATCTAATTAGTTAATTATCCATTAAAAAACCAGTCAAAAATTATTTCTCTGTAAACACTATTAATAAACATTTATCACAACCATGCTTGTAACCTTCCTCTACTACAAGCATGGTTGTGATAAATGTTTATTAATAGTGTTTGCAGAGAAATAATTTTTGACTGTTTTTTAATGGATAATTAACTAATTAGATATAAATGTTTTGACCTGGGCAGAATAGCCTCAATGAAGTTTTAGAGTTTTTAAATTATATGTTTGCAAAGTGATTGGCCGAAACGTTGGACGAATAGAAGAAATAAAGTTTTGAGACTATAATTGGATAGTATTTGAGTTATTTATTAAAGAATTACCAGTCTCAAGAAAATATTAAGATTATAAATAATTATTTTTTTTTTTATACTTTATTTTCATTTTACTATTAAATGGGTGAAACGTTAGTTAACAATAAATATATAAATAGTTGTACTTCATATGGTCAACTATCTTCTTTCAAAATTAAATAATTTTATGACTTTTAAAAAGGTCCACCTAATTGTTGATACTACAAAAGTATAAATGACCTCTTTACCTACATTGATTATCTTAATTTTTTTCATTGAGTGAAAGATGAAGAGTGGTTAATATGTCTCTCCCTAAACAGTCACTCTCTAGCCTCAATAAAAATTTTCGCTAATTAAATCGCTTTGAAGCTCTGGTAATGATCAGATGCTCCACTCAAGTAGAGTGTTTACGGCTTTAGCACACTTACTCAGCCTCCACTGGCTCACTATCAGTGACGCGGTGAGAGAGATGCGCTACCCCATGCGTGGAGCTGATAAAAATTCAAGAAACAAAGTTAAATTTACCTGTTAGTACTGTAGGTTATGTAGTACTATAGGTTATGTAGTACTATAGGTTTATGTAGTACTATAGGTTATGTAGTACTATAGGTTATGTAGTACTACTTACATGAATTATAATCATCAACAACCTACTTCGCTGATATTTACCTATCCTTTCATTTGGTCAATCTTTATTTTGTTCACTATTTATAATGAAAATCGTATGTTAGAGCTGACAAAAGTCCAAATAGCATAAGACATGTGAATACCGACATTTGTTTACCAAGGATCTAAACTAGTCTTGAATTTGTGACAAGTAGCAAACCAGCATAACGGCCGCGAATAGGGTTTTCGATAGCGATGATTATCGATACTATCGATACTGTTATCAAACTCTCACCAACCCTTATATTCGGTTATAAATTTTTTTCTATCAGCTTATAAACCATTAAGTATTTTCCCTCCTGCTCTAAATTTCATTTTCACTTCCCATTGTACTGAATGTCGCAACGTCTTTCAAACGTATACAAAGGAAATCATTCATTGAACGCGATATGCCCTGAAAATCGATATATTTCAATCGGCTAGAGAGAGGTTTCACTTTTAGCGTACTAAACCTCACGCACACACTTTTCTATCTTCATTGTTTCTTCTTTACTTTCATTATTTTTTTTGCTATCTCACGACTTTTTAAAAATTGGGCGTATAATTTTCAACATTTGGTTGAGAAAGGTTTTTTTCAGTTTTCCACAGTATTTTTTAAAATTCTGTTTGATAATTCATTTTCAACAAGATTAAACTTTTATCAACTATTTATCTATCGGTTTTTTATTATTGCTAACGATGAAAACTAGTTATTTTTTTCTAATAAATATAAATAAAGGTCATGTTTAAAATTCTCCATTTAAGCCCCATTAGACTATGAGGATGTAAATGAGGTTCTCTCTCTTGAGACAAGTAATTATTGTTTAAATAAAATCAATTGTATCCAAATTAAAATCCTCAAAGACAATCTTGAAAACCAATTTAAATTCACATAAATTATTTTATATAAGTTTCGGTAAAAATTGGCCTATCAGGTAATGAAATATTACAGAATTATATTAATTTATCAATAAGCTATCTTTAGCTCAAGTCTAATTAGTTATTTTTCTAATATTTCATTAATATTAAACTTTTAATTATAATCAATTTAACCTTTTAATAACAATATTTTTAACCTTCTGTTATGATAGCAAGGTTTAATAGATTTAAATTCTGACTGAAACCAGTGACCAGTGCTCTGGGAAGAATAGTCAGCAGAAAATATTTTGAAATAACTTATGTGAGTGTAAATTGGTTTTTATTTTTGTCTTCCAAGATGGCCGGATTCGCCAAAACGTTGGACTTGTGGGAAAATAAAAAATGTTTTGAGACTTTAGTTTGGATACATTTTATTTAAACAAATATATTTCTTCATTACTGAACCTAAAATGAGGAATTCATCTTACCAGAATATTTTTGGAATAAATATTGTACAATTTAATAATGGAAGGATGACCCTTAGTTTTGTTTTATAGAATGATAACTCTTGAAACAATCGCAAAAAATAGAAACTAATATGAAATTTTATTTGATAAAATTATCCAGGATAATTTTAGTTTTAAACCAGTCTTGTTCTTCCATACTGACTTATTAGTGCAATTCAAGATAACTGCATCGACGGTGTGCAGTCGGTTTCGAATGAATTAAAAATTACTTAATCGCTCATTGATTCAGAGTCTTTTTGGGGAAAATCGAAAAAAGATTAAATACGATTCTATAAATCCTTCTCATTCCTATTCAAGACCTAATCAGTACTTAGGAGGTGATTTTACTATGCTCTAGAAGAAGCGGAATAAGTGTGACATGAGCAATTACAGTTGGACATGGAGAGGAAAGGGAAGGTACTTGTTCCGTTATAACAAAACTAAAGACCGTTTAACAAAAAACAACGAAGCAGCCAAGTCATCGGGAAAGTTCTCGGCATTTCCCGACCGAATCGGATGCCTCTCTTTTCCCATATTTATTTTCGAACAAACATAATTAAAGGTACATTAGTATTTCTGAAGGGATT
This sequence comes from Halyomorpha halys, assembly GCF_000696795.3. Lineage (NCBI taxonomy): Eukaryota > Metazoa > Arthropoda > Insecta > Hemiptera > Pentatomidae > Halyomorpha > Halyomorpha halys. The sequence continues at coordinate 350,605 of NW_027109066.1, forward strand.
CCATATCGAGAAGTGCCTGTCGCTGACATCATTGCCCTCATTAAGCAGAGAATTAAATTGAAATGGCATCAAATGTGGGCAAATGTCACTGAAAATAAATTACGGAAAATCAGAAGTGAAGTCTCCCCTTGGATATCATCCACTAGAAAAGTGCGCAGAGAGGAGCTGATTTTGACGCGCATTCGAATAGATCATACGCGCCTGACCACGGTTACTATATAGTACCAGAGCCGGGATGAAAAAAAGGCACTTATCTCACCCCAATTTTTTATGTATGTATAATTTCTAGTCAAAATTCATAGTAAGTCTGCCAAGTATATGTAGGGGGAATAAAAGATGGCGGCTGTTTCAAAACCTTAAAAAACACTAATTTTTCATTCGGAGCTCTATATCTTAAAAACTACCAACAACAGGAGAAAACCTAAGAGCGAATTATTTAAAGAATAGTAAATTTGCTGAAATATTAGCCCTAAAAGAGCTATTTACGTCCAATAGTTCTCGAGATGTAGCTTTTTAAAAAGCAAGTTCCGATGAGTCGATGTAATCGAAAATGTAGATGTCACATCGCAGGCATATATGCGTCCTAAATATGTTATTTCTATTTCATACGTATTTTTATAGACTGTGTGTAGAATACACGCTCACACACAGACACACTCACCTTATTACGAAACAAAGTTATTTGGACTCTTATTAGAAATACTTTTCCTTACTATATATTCCATATATAGGTTAGTGAAAGTAAAATATTATATAGCCTTAACTGTTTCCCTCGTTTGAAATTTTCGATCAAAATAACCAGCATGCCTTGGTTGCCTAAGTTACTATTGCCTTTAACAGTGTCTCTAATTAATGATTGCAAAAAACTAGTTTATTGTGCTATGAAGAAGTACATCTTCATAGGAGTAGTAGTATTCATATTT
>NW_027109066.1:351753-357833 GCF_000696795.3 Halyomorpha halys
AGGATTATCAGGGATTGTTAAGGATGAAAGATTAAGAATTAATGGGTTAGGATGGTTTATATATATATATATATATATATATATATATATATATATGTATGTAATTAATGGACCGTATAACGATGAGAGATAGTTGACTGTGGATAAATATATGTGAGAAGATGGTTGAGGGTGCGGTCAAAATATAACACAAATAATTAGAAATAACTTAATAGTGCCAACGTTTCGGCCAGAATTTCCAGCCTTCATCAGGGCTAAGAATAAAGAACTAGATAACAACCAATGAATTCAAAAAATAAAATATAAACTGAATGACATAAAGTAAATAATTGTACAGAATAAAATTAATGAAATTAAAGTGATGAAAGAAGTGGAAAATAAAATGTATATATAGGCAATTGAATAAGTAAGTAAAATAAAAATTTGAAGTTATATAATGCAAAGGGATATGAATGTTTTTGTTTATTAATAATTTAAAAATTAAAATTATGGAAAGGAAAAATAAAATTGAGAGAAAGAAAATATATGTAACTAATGAAATATGTAACCATAATATTGGATAAATAAACAAAATATGAAGTTAAGTTTGACAAAAGAAGTGAATAAAAAACATAACAATAATAATATATGGTGAACATAATTAATAACGTGGGTAAGGAAAATTAAGAAAAGAATAGAGGAGGAGACGTGGGTAAAAGAAGGATAGGAAAAAAAGGGAATAAAACATAAAACGAACCTGTTTGAAGCAATTATTATTGATTGGTGGACCATATAATTTCAAATTAAAAAAGATGGTCAGGGTAGTGGTTAAAAGAAAAATATTTAACGACTTTTCATTTTCCGACGTTTCGCCACTCTTCATTAGGGCTGCTCAAGTTGATTGCTTTAGAAACTTTGAAAGTGTTGAAGGCTTGAACAACGCTGATGATGCTCTACAAAGTGTGGCGAAACGTCTGAAAATAAATAGTACCATTTTTGTTCCTCTTTCGACCACAATCCTGAACATCTTCTTAATAATCGTAAGACTATACCATTATATAGTACGTTAACTTAGCTCTCATTGGAGTGCTAATAGTCATCTGTAAATCTTATCGTTCCTCAGGCATAGTTTTTCTAAAATCAAAAGTTTTGTCCTAACAACTAAATATCATTTTGATCATGACACTACTCCAACAAAGATAAACATTATTAACTATTTTATAGTAAATTTAACTAGCTTTAATTTGAACGCTGGCAAACAGACATCTGTACGTCCAATGGTTTCTGAAATGAAGTTTTTCAGTCAAATGTATTGTTAGAACAACTATAAATCAATTTATTTTAGCATATATCATGAAAACTACTTTTCCTACGAAGGTAAAGGTCATAGACTTCTTTATAGTCCATTAAACTAGCTTTAATTTGAGTGATAATAGACATCTGTACGTCACATAGTTCCTGAGATATAGATTTCCCAAAATAAATTCACTAACTATTGATTTGTTAGTGAATTTTTTATGAAATGTTACATTTTAGAAAGCTATATCTCGGGAACTATTAAAGATAAACAGCTCTACTATGGTTCAAATATTAGCAAATTTACTCTATTTGTAATGATGTTCTATTAGGTTTTCTAGTGTTGTAGATATTTTCAAAGATGTGGAGCTCTGAATGAAAACTTTTTTTTTTTTAATTATTTATTTAATGTAATTTACAACTGTACAAAATAATACAATAGGTAAATATGTAGTAGGTTTCATATACACTTGAAAATCTTGGGGAGGAACTACCCATTGGTGGTACTTCAAACATTAATTTAAATTAGAAGGTCCCGTGGCCATCTTCTTTTCAGACGCCTCGGAGGATTATCAGGGATTGTTAAGGATGAAAGATTAAGAATTAATGGGTTAGGATGGTTAAGGAGTTTGGAATGAAAAGACGCATATCTGGTTTGGGTCAAATCTGCAACGAATGGGAAGTTAAGGTCTTTATGAATGAGTTTATTTGTGACGTAATAAGGAGCATCAAGGATTTTACCTAGGATTTTGGATTGTAACGATTGGATGCGGGAAGAATTTGATGGTTTGGTGGAGCCCCAGAGCTCAATTCCATATGTCCAAATTGGTCTGATTATTGTAGTGTATACTAATTTTTTGTAAATGAAAAGTTAATTTTTTTTTTAACATTTTGAGACAGCCGCAATTTAGTTTCCCCCCTAACTATATTTGGCTGACTCTATAATAGTAATTATACATATTTTTCATTAAAGTAATCAAAAATGTGTACTAACTGCTTTTTGTCTCCTCTTGGACTCTTGTACTATGAGTACAGTTTGCCGGCTCACCCTCTATATGGGTGCTAGCAGTACCCTGTACCGTACATCCCCTCCTCTTCCAAACATGCTAATCGAATTACCATATCCTCGGTCAACGGTCTTTAGTTTTGGTATAACGGGACTGGCACCTTCCCTTTCCTCTCCATGTCGTACCGTAATTCCTCATGCCACACTTCTTCCAGTTGGTCTTGTAGCAGGTAAAATCTACAGAGCAAAACGGAGGTTGAACTATTACAATCAGTTTTTGAACAGCAAATCGAACAGGAGTCCAAAGAGGTTCAATTTGGTTTTTCATATTTTTTCGATTTCCCCCAAATTACTCGAGTCAATGGGCAATTAAATACTCTTTAATTCTAAATAGTTCATATGCTTATTTAAATAGGTTAACAGGACTTAAATGGCGAATTTTTCCCATGATCTTAAATTTTGTTTATTTAAGAAAATAGAAGCAGGTTTGTCCAGATGTAGTCCTAAGCAACGGATCTGTTCGACAGGAATAAGTGGGGTATTATTAAAGGATTCTGTAGGGTAAGAGCTTACGAAGGGTAAATGTGATTTCGTGTCAACAGGACTTAAATGACGAATTTTTACCCTGATCTTCAATTTTGTTTAAAAAAAAAAATTATTTTCATCAGTAGAAATAATAAACAATGTATGAATTCAAAATATTAAAGGAAAAACTGATACAGTAAATCGGCTGACCGAAATAATGATTTTATAGAATCGATTTTTCATATTATTTTGATTTCCTCAAAATGACAAAGAATCGATGGGAAATTAAGTACTCTTTAATACCAAGTAGGTCTCATCCTCTTTAAATAGGCTAACGGGAATTTTTTCTTTTTATAATTTATTTATTGTTATTTAGAACTGTATAAAAATGTATGCAAAAAGTAAATTTGCTGTAGGTGACATAGTGACATACAAACATGTGGAGAATCTACCCATTGATAGAACTCCAATAACATTTCTAGAAAACAAGATCTCAAGTCCATGTTCTTTTCAGACGCCTAGAAGCATTATTAGGTAATGAAGGAGAAGCCAGGTTAGAAACAAGTGGATTGGGGTGGTCGAGAAGTTTATTATGGAAGGAACGGTATCTGGTTCTGGCCAAATCGGCAACATAGGAACATTGAGGTCCTGATGGATGACTTGATTTGTGACAAAGTAAGGAGCACTAAGGATTTTATTGTAAATGTTGTAATTGTCGGATTCCAGGAGCAGTTTCCTGTCTTTTTAGTCTAGTATGAGGATTCCATGCCAGTGGTTTGTCCAAGGATTCTGTAGGGTAAGGGCTTACGACGAAGGGTAAATGTGATTTCGTGTTAACAGGACTTAAATGACGAATTTTTACTCTGATCTTTAATTTTGTTAAAAAAAAAACAAAAAAACATTTCTCATAAGTAGAAATAATAAAGAATTTATCAATTCAAAATATTAAAGGAAAAACTGAACATCCGATTGGGTCGGAAATAGTCCGTTACAGGGGGTGACAGGTGCTTTTTCGATAAAATCGACTGATCGGAATCCTAATTTTAAAGAATCGATTTTTTTTTTTCGATTTTCTTAAAACGGCTCTAATAGTATCGATTTAACTGAGCATGTCAATTACATACATTATTACAGCATGTACAATTATTTGGTCTACCAGCTAGGACGTATTTTAATTTAAATAGTCTGAAACAGCTTAAATTCTGAATTTTTAAAAAATCCTCCTCTAATTACTATTAATTATAATTTTTCGAAAAAAAAATAATCACTTTTCATCGGTAGAAATAATAATAAAACAATCGATTAATACAAAATATTACGGAATTTCAACAGTAACTATAAGAGAAAACAGGAAAAATTAAGTCATTGGATTATGTGGGTTAAACCCAGAGATGGGCAAAAATGAACTAATAGCTAAAGTTGCCATGGGAACGACCCTCATTCATGAATGATTCATTGATAAATAAATATCGTATCCATGGCAATTTTAGCTATTAGTTTCATGGTTGCCCAACTCAAGTTAATCCTAATATCGATTTTTCATGTTAGCATTATGGTTTCGTTATCTTTTGTCAAAGTTTTGTGTTCTTAGAAGTACTAAAATTTATGTTTGTTATCGTCACCTCGGGAACCCTAAAACACGAACTTTTATAAGAACATATATAAATCATCACAAATGATTTTTTTTCGAAAAATCACTAAAAACCAACAACGATAACTTTAACAACAAGCCCTCCAATCTACGCGATACTTTGATATATAATTAAATATTCTTCATTACGACGTTTCGAACCATTTCTCTATTTTATTCATATCATTCAACGTATTTTCGAAAACTATTTGCAGTGTATAGATTAGTGCTACTTTTATTTGTTGATTATTTTCATTTATATATTTAAATACATCTAAATTTTATTTACTTGTGGTCCCATAATTTGGCCTTAAGTACCCAAATCATTTTAAAACGAAAATTGAAATTCTGGATTTCCATAATTTTTAACTGCATAAAATTATATACAACATGATAAAAACATGTGGAGAATCTATCTATTGATGGAACTCCAATAATATTATTACAGTTGAAGATCTCGGGGCCATCTCTTTTTCAGAGACCTAGGGAGATGATCAAGTAATGAAGGAGAAGCCAGGTTAGTAAGGAACATTAAAGATTTTACGAAGGATTTTGGACTGTAAGGATTGGATACAGGAGGAATTCGAAGGTTTAGTGGAGTCGGCGACAACCCCGTATGTCCAGATAGGCCTTATAATAGTCATGTAGATCAGTCTTAGTAATGAATTGGAAATTTAAACCTTTTGTCTAGTAAGTGCAGTAATAGTCGAAATCGAACGTTGATCGAAGTTTGCTGTCTTCTGTGAGAATTCCAGATTAGTCGTTTGTCCAGATGTAGTCCTAAGTAAAGGATCTGTTTGACAGGAATGAGTGGGGTATTATTAAAGGATACTGGAGGGCAGGAAATCATGGGTTCGACGAAGGGTAAATGTGATTTGGTCGGATTTATTTTAATCCTCCAGTTTTGGCACCATTCTTCAAGAGTGGTGATGTGGGATTGGAGAGATACAATGGAAGGATCATTATTCACTGACAATAGGTATGTGTCATCGTGGTGAGGTTAGTGTTAGGATGAGTTGGGATGTCAACTGTACTCATACATTGAAATTTGGTTTCTGGATTTTCTTTTTAGAAAGTTGATTATATTATTATTTTTTAATTGTTGAGGTGAAGAAAACTTCCAATTAGAACAGAATACTACTATTCCATACTTTGTACAGCGTTCTTTCGGGATATTATCCCATAGTCATGTATTATTGTATCCTACAATTGTAATAAATAAGTTATTCTTATTCAACAATTTTTATCTATATGTTATATGTGTTTAAGTAAGGCGCCCCCTCACTTCTGAAAGGAAGTTCATGATGCCATCTAGTGGCAAAGATATGCAGTACGAAGCCTGGGGAGCCATCTTGGTCCCAACCACAAAAGAGTCAGTACCAGATAAGAAGCCGTCGTGGCCAGTACCAGTACCAGATAAGAAGCCGTCGTGGCCAGTACCAGTACCAGATAATAAGCCGTCGTGGTCAGTACCAGATAAGAAGCCGTCGTGGCCAGTACCAGTACCAGATAAGAAGCCGTCGTGGCCAGTACCAGTACCAGAGAAGAAGAGTTCAGAACTCTTCAAGAAGGTCTCTGCTCATAATGATGAGAGAGTAGATCCTTCGATTCAGGCGAAAGAGGCGACGGCGGCAGGAGGATGAG
>NW_027109066.1:358363-358994 GCF_000696795.3 Halyomorpha halys
CATTATTAATCTGAACCAGCTTATCAGTATAATAATTAATTTGGGTAATATCCCCCAATTTTGACTCCGGGGAATACCTAAATTAAACAATATGTACACATTTAAAATTATAGTAATCATATTTACCTCATATTTGTCATTATTATCAACTTCCATTTTGAAATCTTGTCATCTTTGCGTACATATAGTCTAAAAATTGTTATAACAACATTATTTAAATTAATATCTTTTACTAATGATGCATTCATTTATCTCTGTATCACAAACCATCGTACTATAATATACATTACCTCTTTGGACATATCTATATGCCTATGAGCTGTTATTTTAACTCCGTAATGATATGTCTAATATATTTTACTTTTTAAGTTAAGAATTATGATTTTTTTATAATTGTACAATTTTATTTCTGAAAATGTCAAAAACTGTTTTTTATATTAACATGACCAGCCTATTTATTATATCGGCATAATGTGTATTTAAATGATTTTTGTGTCTGTTTTATAGTTTACTGTGTTGTTAATATTTTTAGTTATATAAATTGATTCTCGCAAACTTATGCTTTAAGTGTTTTATGTCATGTCTATTATTGTGGAGTTTTGAAGTTAAATTATGTGGTTATATGATATAT
>NW_027109066.1:359079-361664 GCF_000696795.3 Halyomorpha halys
TATATATATGGTTTGTGATTAGCTAGCGTGTGACGTGTTTTTTGATCTTGGTTTTCAGTTTTTTGGATGTCTCTCCAATATATATGTGTATATATTTTTTTCGCAATCAGGCTTATGTATTTCATTTTACCTTTCCACTTTTCCACTCTAGATAGTTGACATCATAAATTTCGTTTTTTTGACAATTTAAGTTTTTTGGACAACCCTTGATTCACTCCACCCTCTCCCTTGGTCTTCATATCACTCCTTTGAAATCAGTGTACTGCATCAGGAGATTCGAAGTTGACTGTTGGCCGTGAAGTATAGCCATGTTCCTAGCTGTGCCCTTGGTACACTAACACGACTCCAGGGCTCTAGATGCGGGTACGGATAGAGGCCTCGCTTCCGCCATCATATTCTCGAAGCCAATGGCGTTTCTTGCACATGCAGTTAAGCCAAAAGTTATTTCTATTATTTAATACAATAGTATAGCCTGTGAGTTAAAATATAAATAAATAATCTAATATAGGGGGTGACGGTAGCAGCGTGGTAACGCGCCTGACAGCCAACCCAAAGGTTGCGAGTTCAAGTCCCCGGCCCTATCTGGGATGTTTTCAAGGATATAATTATACAATCCTCACTACCGGGAATTTGTGAGGCCCGTTAGCCAATGGGTGGCACTCATAAAAATAAGCGTGGGAGTGACGAACCCACCTTTTGAAAACCACGTCATGAAACGTGTTTGTGTGTGTTTGAAACGTGTATCTGAAATGTATTTCGTAAGTACAGCGTGCAAGGCCTTGGAACTCCACGGTATGTCACGCCAATAACAATAATAATAATTTATAAAAATGAATAGTTGTTTGTTGTTACTTTATGCACTACCTCGTAGTTCGAATACCCTTCCAATCTTCAAATCCCGTATCTTCGACTACCTTCTGTCCACCCAATTCCGGAAGAATAACAATTGGAAATTTCAAAAAAGCTTCATATATTTTATGTCTTAGATTTTCATTTATAATTGTATATGTGCACACTAGCAGAAATTATCTCTTTTCATTTATTATTTTTTAGTTTAGTTGTATTTGATTTTTTTATCATTTTTTCTTCTTTTTATTTACTATCAGAAGTCATCTTTTGTTTTATGATATGACAAGTGGTTTTATTTTATTTGTTTTATCATTATTTTACATATTCTGTTAAGTATTGATGTTTATTTGGATCTTTTAAAATTAATTGTATTATTTTATTTTATGACATCTTGTAATTTCATCTCTATTTCGCAATTTACTCTAAGGCTCTAAAGTCTAATTTTGACGCCTGTAAATTATTCTAAAGGGATTAATCCCAGAATAAATAAAGATTATCATTATTATTATTACCTCAGTCATGGGGCTTTTTGCTAAATGTTGGGGGTTTCCTCGGGAAGGTTCTAGGCTGTTCTGATTTTTTGAAACCATGAACAAAATTAAGCATTTTTGGCGCGTAGTTCAAAACGTATACCAGTACTAACGATTATTCAGCGAAGTTTGCTGTTACTATTTATGTTACTACAGTTACTATCTTATTACTTCACCTATATATTAATTGATATCACAGTTTAGATAGTGTTAAGTTAATGTATATAAATGCTCAAATATATATTTGACGCAATAGCTAAACATTGCCCGGTCTGATAGTACTGAAAAAATGATAATTTCCTTATAGCCCACAAACCTTTCATAGAAATGTTTATGAGATTACATTTCATTGTAATGTAAAATGTATGCATAAAGTATATAAGTGCATAAAGTATAACAGATAAAGGAAGTATATATTATTAATATTTTATATTTTAATAAAAAATCCATCCACTGGCTCATTACCATTGATGCGGCGAGAGGGATGTGCTGGGATCTTTTGAGCTCTGCTCTATCCCTCACACGTGGGGGATAGAGTGGGTTCGGGGATCCTCAGGTCGATTGTGTAAATATTGTATATTAGAGTGTAAATGTGAATTGGGACTATTTTATTTTATTTATTTATTTTTTCATGCACACAGTTTTACTAAGCTCATTTTCTTTATCATTCTATTTGTATATATTTCAAGGGTGATTTTATTTGTTTTTATGTACTTTTTTTTCATTTTTATTTTATTTTATTTTAGCATAAATGTGATCATTCATCACTATTATCTATTGCCCACAACGGTATGGCAGATTGTATTATCTATCAATAAATAAGGTTTTTTGCATTTTGAAGAAAATAAATAAAAAATCCAAATTAAGCTGCTAAAATAAATTAATTCTGTATAAATAAGCTCAGTTATGTCCCTACCGTTTGAAGTTAACCATTTATTATGTTATGTATAATAATGTTTTTATCATCAAATATAATAAAGCTCAAATATTAATGTTTTTATCATTTAATATAATAAAGTTCAAATATTAATGTTTTTATGATCAAATATAATAAAGTTCAAAATCAGTTATTAGAAATCATAGAAGTAAGGAAGTACCTAGTCAAATATTTATTTTTTATTTTTCACAAATAATTTTACGTACGTTTAATATACAATTTGTTTTGGTTCCATGAATTAATTATTTTTTTCTAACATTTCTCAGAAA
>NW_027109066.1:368999-371365 GCF_000696795.3 Halyomorpha halys
TAAATAAATTAGTATTCATAAATTTTAAGATAATTATATAAAAATAAAACAGTTTAGGCGGTAAAGTACGATTTTAAGATTTTCTGCTTTATTATTGCGGTGCGTTATTGTTCTTAATGTTCGATTTTGTAGATCGATTACAGGTTTTGATAAATGAATGTGAGCACTGACACCATAATATTCAATCCCATATCTTAATATCGATTTAAATAGTGTGTTTGTACACCATTATTAAAGCTTCCCTGTTAAGTACAGATTGGAAGTAATAAATTTTATATGGGCATACTCTTAATCTCTTTAAAATATGTACTATTTGTGGTTCCTAACAAAAAACACTATCCACAGTAACACATACATTTATATTTTTCTACGAAATTTAGTGTTTTACAGCAACATATTTTCATATTATTAATGGTATTGAGACAGTCACAGCAATCAAAATTGTTAGTGTATATAGTTATATAATTAAATAGTATAACTACCATATAGTTATATGGTAGTGTTTTAATTGTGGATAATCTTATATAAGAAAAATTAAATATTAATGATTTTAAATTTTTAAAAATAGGCTTTTAACTTATAATAAAGAAAATGACCCGGGCAGAATAGCCTGAAAAAGAAACTTTGAATTAATGTGAGGAAGAAATTATATTGAAGGCTTTTAACTTATAATAAAGAAAATGACCTGAGCAGAATAGCCTGCAAAAGAAACTTTAAATTAATGTGAGGAAGAAATTATATTAAAGATGTCCTTGAGGATGGCTCGAATGACCGAAACGTTGGACTTGAAAATAAGTGTTGAGACTTAATTGGATACAAATTTTTGATTTATTTAATAAATAATTACCTTGTCTCAAGAAATTGAAATAATATAATTAAAACAAAATCGTTAGTTTCAACCGTTGTTTTGCGATCGGAGTATTAACACATAGAGGTCAGGGTCATATTGTCAGTCAATAGCTCATATATGGAGGCTAGGAGGTCTATGATGAGAGAGGAACGTGGCTCGAAGCGACCTATCAGAACGCCTCTACACAACAATGAATGCCACTATAATTGACAAGAGACCACTGGGAGGTCAAAAACCAGATGGATAGATAGGAATAAGAGACTAAAGAGCAGCCTGAAGCAAACTGAAAAGCACTAATCTAAAAAGGAAGCTTCAAGCGATCAAGAGCGAGGTTCTGTAAAGTACTAACCAGAAAAATAAATATATATTAATGATAACTTCTGATTTACTCCATAGATTTATTATATGTTGGAAACTATTTATTGATTCTAAACTATTATATAATACAACATTTTACTGTAAAACAACTTTTTATGCTCAACTAATTTTATCATATATGTTAATACATTTTAACTTCTAATATAACCACCCAAACTCACTAGTTTCTAACCTTGCTTCCCCTTCCATTCCTGGCAATCCTCCGAGGCGCCTTGAAGAAGATTGCCTCGTGACCTTATATTGTAAACTGTTTTTAGAGTTCTACTACTGGGTAGTTTCTCTACATCCTGTATCATATCATTATGATCAAATTTACCTGTTGTATTTTTCAATCAGTTGTAAATATCAATAAATAAATAAGTAAAAAAAAAAACAAAAAAACTTCTAATATCACAAGACTGAAAAGACAAGAAACTGTATGTCGATTCCGATTATTACAACACTTACTTGAGAAACGGTCTAAACTTCCAACTAATTACAAAAACTAATCTACATCACTGTAATAAGGCCTATCTGAACTTACAGAGATAAGTTTTCGGGATCAACTAAACCATCGTATTCCTCTCGTTTATAATCCTTGCAATCCAAATTTTAAGTACTCCTTACCTTGTCATAAATCAAGTCATTCATCAGGACCTCAATGTTCCATATGTTGCCGATTTGGCCAGAACCAGATAACAATCCTTTCATGATAAACTTTCCAACCACTCGAATTCACTTGTTTCTAACATCGCCTCTCATTCATTACCTGAAAAGAAGATGGCCTCGAGATCTTCTCCTCTAGTAATATTATTGGAGTTCTATCAATGCTATAACTAATAGCAAATTTACTAGTTGTATATTGTTAAAGCCCAAAAGTGTACTTTCTTTTCTTTAATTTAGTTTAATTTTACTTCCTTCAGTGCTAACAACATACGCTAATGACACATGTATACTTTCTGTAAACAACGACCCAACTGATGCATCACAAACACTACAGGCACACATAATATCTATTGAAGAATGGTGTAAAAACTGGAGAATCAAAATAAATTCTGACAAATCCCACCAGATCACCTTTACTCTCCGTCGTAAACCTCTGCCCTCCTGTCCTACAGTATCCTATCTAAATACACCACTAATGCCTGTTGAACAGATT
>NW_027109066.1:371510-374925 GCF_000696795.3 Halyomorpha halys
AATCCCTGATAATCCTCCGAGGCGTCTGAAAAGAAGATGGCCACGGGACATTCTAGTTTAAATTAATGTTTGAAGTACCAGCAATGGGTGGTTCCTTCCCAAGATTTTCAAGTGTATATGAAACATACTACATATTTACTTATTGTATTATTTTGTACAGTTGTAAATTACAATAAATAAATAATCAAAAAAAAAATTTTACTTCCAAGTGGTTTTTTAAAAATTTTTTTGTTAATTATAAGTTAATTTCCTTTTTTTTAATAACAATTCAGTTTTATTTTTTGTAATTAAAATTAAATTAGAATTCATTAGGCAAATAAGGAGGTATGTTGTGGTATGCGTGTATAATACAAATACATCGCTGTGGCTCATATTCAACAACATTGTAGGCTGCAATGGGATTACGGACTGATAAGGGTGTTTGCAGTCTGCAGTCCGCTGCCTAGAGTCTAGAGGCTGAAAGAGAAATATCATCGATATGCGAATATCGACCTCCCGTACTGTGACTTTTTTTCTGCCATACTTTCACTGAGCATCACATTTATTTGTTCGTTTTTAAGTTACTTATTATTTCTTGAGTAAAGAAAATTATTTTGTTTGTACATATATATAAAATATTTTTTTAAAAAATAAATAATTCAAAACTCTATCCATTATAGCCTCAAAACTTTTTATTTCTCTTATACGTCCAACGTTTCGGCCAATCCGGCCATCTTCAGGGACAATCTACTACAAAACAGTTTCAATTACATGTATGATCCTACAAACAATTTAAATTACTTAACATAATTATTTATAATTTATCTTACTTCAATACCACTTTGAAAACATATAATTTAACAACTCTAAAACTTCATGCAGGCTATTCTGCCCAGGTCAAAATATCAATATGAAACATTTAAAAACATTAGGTAAAATATTTTTTTGTCAATTTTTCTCATTATTTCATTAGTAAAAATCCTATCAAGGCCAACTATAATTATCCACATACAAATTTTCCTATATTATTTATAAATTAATCTTACTTAATATCTAATCATAGTGTTGATTTAAATTTCTTGTATCTGTTTTGAAATTTACTGTATAATCAATTTTTTTTTCTTACTTCACACACTTTTATTTTTTATAACAAAATTAATGTTCATTTTTTTATTTTATTTGTTTATAATTTAATTTAATTTAATTTTTATATCAGTTTGGAAGGTTTTTTTTTATTCTCTAATTTTTCTTTATTATTTTTGTGTCATATGATTCATTTCAGGTCCTCCGTTTTTTTTTTCTTTCACTCAAACCAGCGAACAATTTTTTCTCTGGGGAAGAGGTAGGTTTTTCATTTAAGAAACGCCCCTCGCCCCAACAGTATATAATTTTATACAGTTGTATATAACAATACAAATTTTATTAAATATTCTTTAAACTTCTTCAAACAGCAAAAGACAAGAAACTGCACTTCAATTCTGACTATTACAACTCTTTCTAGTCAAACAGTTTAAATTTCCTATTAATTATAAAATTCTCATCGCACCTCCAAAAGTGTATTTCTGTCGTAAAAATTCGGATTCGAAATTTCCTACGATTGGAATGCTTGCCCTTACTATATATTCCATATATGGGTAAGTAGAAGTAAACAGTGATTAACCGACCGAGTACGCTGTAGAGTAGTCTCCTCTACGGTACGAGCCCTCTATGTAACGACTGTATCAAGAAGGCGCATGGCTAAGCGAAAGTAATAAATTAAATTTGAAAAATTACATGGAACATGTATTCTCTGATCATAAATTCCTCTCCTTGACTGAATCGGACGAGCAATTTTCGAAACATAGGTGTGGGAAGAAAAGGATGTATACATGCATGCATAAGCAATAAGCAAGAGTATTAGGGGTATGATAAAATCGATTTGGGGCCTATATAAATAATTCCTGAAAATAACATCTGAATCCGGCAAACTATTTGATCGATTGTAGTCGAACACAAATTTGAGAGACCTAGACGGAAAACAAGTTTGTTCATTGATATTCAAAAAGTAAAATGGATGATACAACTTTTTTCATGACTATAATTCTTCTATAAGTTTGAGAAATGAGAAATCAAAAAATTTGGTCAAAGTCTAAAAATTCAAAATTGGTGAAATAAAATAAATTTTAGTCTAAAAAGTAATCTATATTTCTTTATAAGTCCGACGTTTCGGCCAATTCGGTCATCCAAAAGGACAGTCTTAATTACAAATTTAGAACCACATCAATTTAAAAAAAAAACTTTATACAGGCTACCCAGGTCAATTATTTCATTCGAAAATTACCCTATTTTGTCAAACCTTCACACTAAATTAAAACTTTTAACCACTGTCAATCTACACTATTATAATTTATCACAGCAATATTTGTAACCTTGTGATAAGTTAGAATTGTCAAAATAGGCTAATTTATCGACTCAAATTATTAAACTGGGTAGAATATTCTGCATAAAGTTTTTTAAAATTGATGTAGATCTCAATTTGTAATTAAGATTGGCCTTGAGGATGATCGATTTGGCCGAAACGTCGTTCTTATAAATAAATATAGGTTTTTTTGAGACTAAAATCGGATAATATCACAGCCCTCGAATAATGATGTCGGAATTGTAGGATTAAGATGAATTCCAACAAATTCCATCAAATCACCTTTATCCTTCGTCGTAAACCTGCCGACTGTCCTACAGTTTCATTTAATAATGTTACTCTTACCCCTGTCGAACAATCTACATCTGGACATACGATTAACCTGGAATCCTCAAACAAGACTGAAAAGAGAGGAAACTGCACGTCGATTTCGACTATCACAGCATTTACTAGACAAACGGTCTAAACTTCCAACACATTACAAAAGCCTGATCTACATGACTGTAATAAGGCCAATCTGGACATATGGAGTTGAGCTCGAATCCAATCCTTACAATCCAAATCCTCAATGGTGCTTACTTTTTCACAAATAAAATCATACATAAAGACCTTAATATTTCCTATGTAACCGATCTAGCCCGAACCAGATATTACTCCTTCCATTATCAATTCCCTAACCACTCAAACTTCCTAGTACTGTACTACTATACCTACCTATTGTACTCCTTTTACTGAAAGTATTATATAATATATAGTTATCAATTTCAATAAAGATCATTAAAAAAAAAAATTGGATAAAATTTATTTTATTTAAACACTAATAACCAGTACCAAGAAAGTGTAAAAATTATATATAAAAATGATGTTACTTTATAGAAAATTTTTTAGATAGGATAGACCTGTCTAAGATTAAAGTATATTTAATTGTGCATTGACGTACCATGTTAATTCAAAATTAATCGAATCATTTTCGAGAAAATCTAAAAAAAAAATGTTAAAATCGATTTTATAAAAGTTGCCGTCACATCATCTATATAT
>NW_027109066.1:375066-375599 GCF_000696795.3 Halyomorpha halys
AGTGCGCTAAAGCTGCAAACACTCAACTTGAGTGCATTATATTTTTATGCTAATAACACAGAGACCATTTGGCGAGAGTTGGTTATTCGGATTCGTATTGATGACCTCAAAACATGTATTTTCGCCGAAATCTCCATTTCGAAATTTTGCAGGAACGCAATACTTTCTCTTACTATATATTTCGGTAAATATTATTAGTAGATTTTAAAAACCTATATAAAAAATCATATTTTCATTCAAATGAAAATTATAAAAGTTTTCTTCGTTATTCATGTTGTCTTTAGTTTAATATGTTGAACTGTATTAAATGTAGAAATATTTCCTTCTTTTAACATGTTAAAACGATATAACATATAACGTAGTTGAGAGTCTGTTAATAGGTCTGCTAAATGGAGAAATATTTCCTTCTTTCAGCAGGCGTATTCATGATGTGTTAAATGTAAAATATTTTACCACATTAAATATAATTAACTTGATTTAGTGAATGATAAAAATTTCTTCCTTATTACAATATAATAATTTATTTCATATTA
>NW_027109066.1:376099-379437 GCF_000696795.3 Halyomorpha halys
AAATATATATGAAATAAATTATTACATTGTAATAAGGAAGAAATTGTTATCATTCACTAAATCAAGTTAATACCTTAAGATTCTTCCAGTCAAAGGATTATTAAATTTAAATATAATTAGTACAGGATTGTGAGCAGCCCTATTTAAAGTCATGTTTAATGCATAAGTGCTCCTAGCGGATTTTCTGAGCAACTTGTTTTATAACCTTTCCTATCAAAACTTCATGTTATTGTTTACTTATAAGTTTTGATTAAAGTAATTTATTACAACACTAAATTGAAGGAAAAGTGAAAGTTTGGCCTCTGAGTGTCTTTTTCATCTTCTAACCTGTGAGGAAGAGAATCAAGATGAGCTAATTGACAACTGTCATTACATTATTATTATTATTGCTATCCATTGCTTTATTAGTTTTTAAAAACATCTAAAACCATACTAACACAATCAAAACACAAACTGCAAGCAAGTATTATGTATGATACTACATTTTTCAGAGTGTTGTACCCATCGTATTAATAATAATTCAATAATACAATCATTTTCCTAATAATACTCCAAAAAATATATCTTAAAATATAGTAAGAGTATGTTTTGGAAAATGTAAAAGAAAAGTTGGAAACCACATCTTCATCTTGATAAAGAGACCTCAGAAACTGGTCCACTTTATCTCCTATCCCGTGATTGATAGCACGGGGGGATCAGGGATCATGTTAAATGTAAAATATTTTACTATGTTAAATGTTATAAGTATAGGATTGTGAGAAACCCTATTTATGTTAAGCCATGTTAAATGTTAAATGCATAAGAGATCCTAGCGGATTTTCTGTGCAACTTGTTTTATAACCTTTCCTACCAGAACTTCATGTTATTGTTTACTTCTAAGTTTTGATTAATGTAATGATTAATAACATGCCTAAAGTGAGTAAAAAGTGGAAGTTATATGAAAGTAAGGCAACGGAGTGCCTTGTTGATCTTCTAACTTGTGAGGAAGAGAATCAAAATGAGTTAATTGACAACTGTCGATTATTAACATTATTATTATAGTCCATTGTTTTATTAGTTTTGAAAACATCCAAATACAAACTAACAGACCTAGTTATAGACTCTCAACTGTGTTATATTGTTACATTATTTTAACATGGTAAAAGAAGGAAATATTTCTCCATTTAACATACATTTCTATTTAACACGCTTTAACATGTTAAACTAAAGATCATGAATATCCCTAGGATATTCTCAGGTCTTTCTCGTTTCTCATTTCTGTTACAAAGTGAATAATGGTAAAGCTATTGTTGTCAAAATTTAAAATATTTTAGTAATTACGACTGTATGCAGTCGTAAGTTTTTGTTTCCCTTACTATATATTCCATAGACATATATTCCACGTAACTATCCATTACTATGTATTCTATATATAGTAATGAATAGGTATGGCGGTAGCAAATAATTTCGAATCCAAATTCAATTAAAATATTTAAGTCTTGTAAAATGATCTGTGCTTCTTTTTGTATGAAATTAAAATACTAATAATTAAAGAATTATAGTGAAATTCTGTTCTAACGACTTTTTACATGCGCGGTGAGTTTTCTGTCTGATAACGTTTTATTTTCACTATAATTACTCAATAGTTAATTTTTAATTTCACTTAACCTATATCTGAGCCATTCAATTGACGGGATAACTGTTTTTTTTTAAAACTTTATTTATTGATAGATATTACAATCTGCCACACCGTTGTGGGTAATAGGCAATAGTGATGAAGGATCACATTCATACTAAAATCAAATAAAATATGAATGAAAAATAAATAAATAAATGAAAAAAAGGTACATAAAAATAAATAAAATCTCTCTTAAAATATATACAAACAGAGGGATAAAGAAAATGAACATAATAAAAATATGTACATGAAAAAATAAATAAAATAATGAGTAAAATAAAAGAATCTCTAGTCACATTTGCACTCGTACACACAATATTTACAGAATCGAACTGAGGATCCCTGGGCCCATTTTATCCCCCACGTGTAAGGGGTAGAGTAGAGCCCATAAGATCCCAGCGCATCCCTCTCGCCGCATCACTGGTAATGAGCCAGTGGAGGCTGAGCAAGTGCGCTAAAGCTGCAAACACTCAACTTGAGTGGAGAATCTGAACCTTCGAGGTGGGCTGTAGGGATGGGTGGAACTAGATAAGAATTGAAGCAAAGGATTAGGATGGTTAGAAAGGTTTATATGGAATTTTGAGAATTTGGTTGGTGTGAGGTCAAGGACAAAAGGTATATGAAAGTCACGGTGTCGTGATCTGTTGGAAACGTAATAGTGAGCATTGACTATGGTTCTAAGGATTTTGGATTAAAATGATTAGATACGTTTGATCTTCGACGCTATAAAATTTTGCAACAAGAATTAATATTAAAAATACTTTTCTGAAATAATATGGAAATTTAAGTCACTCTGTTATTTGGGAAATCTATTTTGAGGAGGAGTGAGGTTAATATCAACACGAAGGGTTGTAAGTCACAGCTGTTTGATACTGTCGGTTACTGTCTGATACTTACACCGAACCAAATTAAATTTTTTATTTTGTCTAATCGGGATATAATCTGAGTGACGTTTATTGCCTATTAAACATCAAATTTTAGTGCATCAACAATAATTGATTTCTTAGTTTAATGCAGTAGTTTTTTATTACTACGTTTGGTTCTCCCAGGTAGAAAGTCTTCATTCCTATTTATATATGAGGCTATTATAGTTGATTTGTAGCATATATTCCATCCCTCAAGGATTTTAGTTTGAATGCTGTAGAACTACATGGTTTTTCAGGATCCCTACGTCCAACAGGCAGTTTCCTAATCTGTCTATAAAAATTGGGCAGTTGGTGAACTTCCATGATATTAATATCTTTTGAAATCGAACACGATTAACGTGATTTCTTTTCACGCCGATTTTCAATTTAGGCCACTTTTTTTTTGTAGATCGATTTAACAAAGGCGGGTATTAAACTATAAGAATTATTTTAAAAAGATCTTTTGTTAGATAATTTGTTATTGTTTTATGTTCGTTCAATTACTTGTTCTGATTCATAATTAATATTTCAATTAATTTTATCAATAGAAACTTTTATTGAAAAAGAGATAAACCTTGAACAATCACAATATTTTTTTATTATATTTTACTTCTTTGTCTTTGGGGATAGCCTCTGTACAAATAGAGTTGTTGGCTTCAACTAGATAATAATAAGTAATTATGAACATGTATATGTTGATGTTTTTTTTTTTTGTTTTTTTTCCGAACCCTCCAAAACAGAAATAAAATGTGAGTTAGTAGTGCATTACTGTGTAG
>NW_027109066.1:380892-382969 GCF_000696795.3 Halyomorpha halys
TATTCCTATACAGTATAAAGAATGAATTTATTCCTATCCTGTATATAAAGTGAATTTATTCCTATACTGTATATAGAGTGAATTTATTCCTATACTGTATATAAAGTGAATTTGTTCCTATACTGTATATAGAGTAAATTTATCTCTACACAGTATATAGAGTGAATTTATTCCAATACTGTATATAGAGTGAAATTAAAAGTCATTCAATTCTATTTTATTCTAAAGGCGAAAAAAAGAAAATAATTTGTATGGCTTTAAAAAAAAAAATAATTAATTTGATTACATATAGGAAGTAATTACCTGTGTATATGGAAGGGAATTTTTCTATAAAAGGTTACTTAAAAATATATGTATTGTTAAAAAAAGTGTATTTATTTACTCAAGTAATAAAATAAATACATTTCAAAACGTATTAAAAATATTTCTTTTTTTTATTATTATTTTATTTCTTGTTTTTTTTTACAATGAATTTTTTCGTCTTAAAAAAAGAAAAAATACTTGAAATAGTTAAAGTAAGGGAGGAAGTACAATTGTTTATGTTTTGAATTTCTCAATATTTAAATTAAAATATAAATGACAAAAATATCACAAGACTGAGGTGAATTTTATTTTTTTAGACGGCAATCAACGGCACAGCAACCAATTTTAACTTTGATTAATGCAAAATATTAAAGAATTTTATAAATAAATAAAGTAATAATAGAAATATCTGATGTTAACGGAAAATACTGAGATTGTCCAATCATTCCCGATTGCAGTACGATATGGATACCTTTGTTACGCTGTTGTATTTTTGGCCAAAAAAAAAAATAATAATTAATTTATAATCTTAATATTTTCTTGAGACTGGTAATTCTTTAATAAATAACTCAAATACTATCCAATTATAGTCTCAAAACTTTATTTCTTTTATTCGTCCAACGTTTCGGCCAATCCGGCCATCTTCAGGGACATCTCAATACAACTTTGCAAACATATAATTTAAAACACTCTAAAACTTCATTCAGGCTATTCTGCCCAGGTCAAAACATTTATATCTAATTAGTTAATTATCCATTGTCTATTAATAGTGTTTGCAGAGAAATAATTTTTGACTGTGTTTTAATGGATAATTAACTAATTAGATATAAATGTTTTGACCTGTGCAGAATAGCCTGAATGAAGTTTTAGAGTGTTTTAAATTATATGTGTGCAAAGTGGTATTGAGATGTCCCTGAAGATGGCCGGATTGGCCGAAACGTTGGACGAATAAAAGAAATAAAGTTTTGAGACTATAATTGGATAGTATTTGAGTTATTTATTTAATAATTAATATTTGTTATTCTCACCTCGAAAAATTATAAAATACAAATTTTTGCAACAACAGACAGTTTTTATTGTAATGTAAAAGGTAATTAATTTACCTAAAAAAATTAAAAATAATCTGGTGCAGAGACACATCACTCACATTTGCTCTCCCCCCCCCTTCTTAGTTTGAATTGAAATTAAACCTCGCTTGTTTCAGAGCAGATATTTCTATATTACGCTCTGAGACAATACATGTCATTACTAATTCTTTCAATTTACAAATTCATTTCTCGTTGCAAAATTCAAACATTTCTCTTTTTGGAAAGCTATGGAAGGATATGACCTAACTGACATTAAAGACTATTCCATTTTACACTGACATGCAGAGTTTGATCAAAATCGTTTCGAGAAAATAAAAAACTGTGACAAATCTATTCACCCCCTTTCGGTTTGTCCAATTTATCGAAAAACTTGCTGTCACACCCAACAGAGTTGGGAAAAATTGTAATTACAATTAAAAGTTACAAATTATTACTAAATTAGTTATAATTTGGCGTTACAACTACTACTGCTAGTGTAATTGGTGTTTGATAATGGGGAACTACATTTTTCAACTAAAGTTATATTGTAATTGCATTTCCACAACTACAGTTAGTAGTGAATAAAATCAGTTATTCTAAAAACAACTACAGGAACTGTAGTTGTAGTTGCAACTGCAGTTACTTGGGTAGTTACAACTGCAGTTACTTGGGTAGTTACAACTACAGTTACTTGGGTAGTTACAACT
>NW_027109066.1:384354-388531 GCF_000696795.3 Halyomorpha halys
ATATATATATAATTTTTAAAATGGTTTGCAGATATATGTTCCTGGCATCCCTGTCCTTAGGAAGCGGTCTGATACTTTACACCCGGCAACCAGGGGCAGTGACCACGGCTGATAAGGGCTGTTATGATCCCCGAAGAAGTCGAGGACTTGGAAAGTAAAATGAAGAAGAGGATTGAAGAAGGAGAGTTGTAGGGTGGTAGAGGAGAGGGGGCGTGAACTATATATTCCTACTCCCTCTCTCCAACGCCTCTAGTTCCATCTCCGGCTCTGCTACCAGTGTGTCTTCAGTCACTCCTTCAATCTCTTCCACTCTCTTCTATCCTTTATATACCGGTATGTATATATGTATCTGTATACTAAGTAAATAACTGTGTACCTTTGGCTGTGTCTCATTCGAAGGCATTCTAAGACTGAACATCAAAGAATACTTACCAATCCAATGAATGAATTCAAGTGACAATTATTGTATTTTCTTAACGGGAAAACTTAAATGGAAATAGAAAATGTGAATAATTCTTTAAGAAAAGTTTATTTGAATATTTTTTTTATTTTAGAGAATAAACACAAATACAAATGCAGTATATAACAACATAAAATTATTTTTTAAAGTTAATATTATCATCGAAAGTATTACTTTTTTTCTTTGGGTATAATCATAATTATTAAAAATAATAATAATATAAAATTACTACAATTGATCAATAACAATAAAAAAAAAAATTAAAACTACAAAAATTAGCTATTAGTTTCATAGTTGCCCAACTCTGCTAGGGGGGTGGGTACCCCCATTTGAGAAAGTATACAACTGTTCATTTAATTATAATCGTTGCTCAAATTGTATAAATGTAATTTACATGTATTTTGTAATTTAGATTGTATTATTTTTTTCAATATAGTGTAAGAAGGAAAAAAATAAATTTCAAGTCTTTATCCCAGTATTTTAATTCGTAATTCAATTATGACCTCTTCAAAAGCAGTGTTGTTAATTACTTTGTCCTAAAAATCGCACTGAATTTTTATTCCGTCTTTCCTTCTGCACCTCGACAGAGGCAAAAACAATTGTGAATGAGTAAATATTGTTTCCTTCTATGTTTCATATAAAATGACATAATTTTAACTAAAATTTTTTATTATCCAGTTTTATTATTCCAAATTTTATATGGTGATCATTAAAATTTTTTTTATATAATAGAGAGATTAAAATAGAAGTGTCAATTTCAATTTTATTATTACAAAATTGAAAAATAAGATTTTTGTATAATACATTGATTACGATACAGTGGTAATTTTTATATTATGTTTAAATTATATAGGAAAGAAGAAATATCGCCTTCGAGCAAAATTTCGAATTCGAGATATCGCTCGATGTTTTGAGGAGGTCTGAGTCCAAAAAACCTGCTATCGCAAAGTGATCTCAATTGTGTTGTGTGGTCTGTGAAAAGGCTAGCTCGAAAACCAAAAAGTCGTGCAAAACTGAAATTAAATATTTATTGCATGAATATTATCTGGGATCTGACAGCGAGGTTTTCGTTAAAATCGATTTACCAATAGTGTAGATATGCAATTAAAAAAAAAAATAAAAATTAAGATCTTTACTGCTACAATCTATGAAAGGTCAGGAGTTCAGTACTTTGTATAGAAGTATTATTACTAGACTAACGGTTGTGCAAGGAGGTTATTTGGTCAGAATCAGGCTCGACCGCTAGATTTTTACCTAAGGGTACCCAATTTATGAGGCTGAGTAGACCTGGAGGACTCCAGAACTCATAGGGTTGACTCACGGCTACAGTGTTACATAAAAAAAATTTCAGCCCAGCCGGATTCTAACCCGGGTCGTTGTAGTTAGTAGCAACGTGCCTTGCCACGGTGCCACCGCGCTCCCCAAGTAGAAGTGCACAGAATCGATTTTTCACATTTTTTTTTCTTTTCAAATACGATTTTGATTAAACACGCCATGTCAATAATTTAATGGTCTTTAACATATTCTAGGTGTTCTATCCTCATCGAATCTGCTAGGGATTAAATGAAGAATTTGAAAAGATCTTTCTATGAAGTACCTATTTTGTATATATTTGAAGGAGAAAAAACAATAATAATAATCTCATCGCTAGTAATAATAAATAATAGATAAATACAAAATATTAAATAATTTCGATTGTAGGAAGGTAGTTTGAATGAGGGTCAATACAGCTACCAAAATATTAGAAAGGAATATTTATATCGGTTAACATTTCGTCCTACTTTGCAGCGCTTCGTCAGGGATAAATAAAAACATGATACAAACATTGTAACAATTGACAGAACATAAAATAAATATACAGAGAAATACGGAAATATATATTAAAAAAAAATTGTTTTTTAAATATAAAAGAAAAAATAATTAGTTTTCCTTAAATTACTATTATCATTTACTTAAAAAAATAACTTTTTTTTTTTTACATATTTTAATATTCCCTGTAAAGTTATTTTAAATTACCTAACCATCAAAACTCTCTAGTTCCTAACTCTGCTTCTTCTTCTATTCCTGACAGCCCTCCGAGGCGCTTCGTTCTCGATACCTTCTACTTATCGTTAGAGTACTACCTATGGGTAGTTTCTCTATATACCTGCATCACTCTATTTTGATCTTACATCAAATTTACTTGATGTATTTTTATATAAATATTATGTAAATAAATAAATTTTAAAAAAGGTGTTTCAATGTTCTATTATTTCTTACAATGTTTGTAACTTGTTTTCATTTATTCTTGAAGAAGCCCTGTAAGTGGGGCGAAACGTGAGTTAACAATAAATAGTTTTATTGACCGTCACCCGGACTATCTTCCTACAATCTACAACATACGGTCAACAATATTCTTCAAAAATTAAATAATTTCATTGATAACTAAAGAAGAAAAATGGATAACAAGAAATAATTCATTTTAATAAGAACGAGACAAACTAACCTTTCCTGATTGCATTACAACTTCGTTATCTTTGGTAAAATGTGTTATTGGCAAAAACATGACTAATATTCCATATTCTCACCTTAAGAAATTCAAAAATACAAATTTTGATAATAAAAAAAATTTTGTTTAACATTTTCGTCTTACCTAGTGTTTCGATCTTTTTTTTCTAAAAAAAAATACAAAAATAGCGATAATTCAACAGGAACCCACCAACCTACACAAAATTTGGGGACATATATAGGGTGGTAAGTGATGCGAGCACTACACCAAATTATTATGTTTGGTTACTTTAAAATTGTATTATCTCGAAGGACCATACCCTTCATGCATGGGGAATAGAGTGGGCTCGGGGATCCTTAGGTCGAGATGAAATGAACATTATCAAACTAAGTAAAATAAATTATATATATTTTACTTAGTTTGATAATGTTCATTTCATTTATTTATTCTTCTATATAAGTATTGAGATTTTATTTATTTATTTTTATATTTATATATATATATTTTTTTTTAAATAATTATTTACTTATTTATTTTATTTTTTTTTGTGAAAGTGTACAATCACCACTATTACCCATTGCCAAAGTTTGTGGCAGATTTTAATATTACCAATAAATAAAAGTTTGCAATAAAAAAGAAAAAGATGAATTAGAGAGTGTGATCGTAAAAAATAAATTTTTATTTGTCTAATCAAAAGTCTAGATACTTTTATAATTGCATTATTGTTAAATTGTTCGATTTTTATGCAATAATAATTAATAGAAGAACTTCCGAGGATCTGGATCAAGGGCGTACCCAAGATAAAACCTGGGGGGAGGGAGAGCGGACAAGCCATAGTCAATTAGGTTATAACATTTCAGCACGGAAAAGGCGAATAAAACCAAAATTTTAATGAAGTTATATATAATTATAGCAGTGCTTTTTTTATTTGTTATTATTATTATTATTTGCAACAAAAATTTTTTTTTATTCAATTAATAATTTTTTTTAACTTCCAATGGGGGCTCTTGCCTCTGGGTAAGCCCACAATCTGTGTGAAGAAAGGAATTTTCTAAAGTATTGAAAAATTCCCGTTAACATTATTCGCTTGAAAAAACATAATAATTCATTATTGTATCTTGTATCTGAAGTGTATGAGTTCTTATTGTAGTTGATTAATATATTTTTTAAACTTTCGTATAATTTTTTCTTCATTAACGGAGGTATCAAGACATCTTTAATATTTATAT
>NW_027109066.1:388711-392176 GCF_000696795.3 Halyomorpha halys
TTACAAAGTACTGCACCCTTTACCCTTCATGTGTTATAGTATTACAGATCTATTTATTTTTTTTTTTGTATGTTTATTATATAATTAATGTTTCCGTAATTATCTATAGTCATGTTAAAGGAAAAGAATGCTTATTAAATGGGTCATAGAAAGTTCGAAAGTTAGCAATTATTTATTTCTTGTCTACTGTTTTTTTTACAATCCAGTGAAATAAGTCCATCTCAAACTACTATATTAAAAATAAATATTCATTATATTATTTCAAAAATTTTTGAGATAAGGTAATATTTATTAAATAAATCAATTTTATATCCAAAATCCGTCTCAACACTTTATTTATTCATTTGTCCAACGTTTCGGCCCTTCCAGCCATCTTCAGGGACATCTTCAATACAAAAATCCTTCTCACATTAATCTACACTTTCTATTTGCAGGCTATTCTGCCCAGGTCTTTTTCTTTATTTAAAGTTCAAACCTCTTTATTTAAATTTTAAAACTATTAACATTTATTTTTTCTATAAGATATCAACAGTATAAAACACAAAAAAAAAAAAACGTTATAAGGTGTGCTGTTTTATACTGTTGATACCTTATAGAAAAAACAAATGTCAATAGTTTTAAAATTTAAATAAAGAGGTTTGAACTTTAAATAAAGAAAAAGACCTGGGCAGAATAGCCTGCAAATAGAAAGTGTAGATTAATGTGAGAAGGATTTTTGTATTGAAGATGTCCCTGAAGATGGCTGGAAGGGCCGAAACGTTGGACAAATGAATAAATAAAGTGTTGAGACGGATTTTGGATATAAAATTGATTTATTTATTAAATAAATATTCAGCTATATAATTAAATTAAAAAACTTTTAAAACTTATAGTAAATAAAAAACAATATTAAATTTGAAGCCGAAAGCATGAAATTTTAGACATTAATAAAATAAATAAATAAAAGTGAGACTACCCGAAATATTTCAAATAGTAATTAAACTATTTATTATGAGTCCCACTTTGCAAGGCTTCTGGGCTAAAAAACGATACGAACAACTAATAAAATAATAGACAACATGAAAGAAAAGTAAACTAAGGCATGTCTATAAATGATTTAAAATATGTAATGTAAAAAGAAATCCTTTATAATTTTTTATTTATACATAATGTGTGCCAGTTTGTATTTAGATGATTAATTTTACTCATTTTGATTAAGCTCATTATATCAATGAAAAATTGGTATTTATATCGGGTAGGTCAAATCCTAATTGAAACAATCTCAATTACTGAATTTTTCAAAAATAAGTTCTTTCCAGAGTATCGTTAATTTTATTATTTTGAAAACATTAACCATCTCAAATCGCCAGCGATAATTAACATTGGATAAATATAAAGTATGAAAACTATTACATAATTAACTATTAAAATAATTAACTAAATAAGGAACTAAATAAATGTTAGTTATCATCAATACTATCGAGATCGTCATAACCATTTTTGATATTGTAATCGTTAAAGCCACCTCAAATTGGCTGAGTCTTTTTGAAGGAAAGATTCAGAAAAAAAAAAACTGGTTCGGATATGAAAATTTATTTGTAAAGATAAAAAAACAATAGAAAACATAAATATAAACTAAAACAAAAGATTTAAAATAAAATTACGAATATAACTCAAAATATAAGACCTTTTAGACAAGAATAAAATTATTGGAAGAAGATAGGTGACCGCATGAAGTAGATTGTAGCAAGATAGTGTGTGTGGCAGTCAATAAAGCTATCAAAATAGTAAAAGAGAACTATTTATTGTTAACCAACGTTTCGCCCTACAGGGCTGTGATATTGAAGTGGAGATGATGATTGTGACCTTTGTTCCGATCTGACAGTCCTCATCAGGAAGCCCTTTAAAGTGGCCCGAAACGTTGGCTAACAACAAATAGTTCTTTTTTTACTATTTTGATACCTTTATTGACCGCTACTCGGACTATCTTCCTAGAAAAGAATAAAATTAGTTAAACGAAATATGATAAGAGAGAAAGTACAAAATTAATAGATATTTATAAGATAAAATACTGGATGACGGACTCCGTATGGTGAGAGACGAGATGGGACGGTCCTGAAGAGATTGTTCTCTCCAGTAGGTCAGAGAAAGATATTTTCAAATTGGTGAAAAGTTGGTGGGCCCACCTCTATACTGGCTCTCTAGTGCATTCAGAATTCGAACTTTAATTCAACTAATTATTCATCCCTATTCCGTCAGTCTGCTGGTGTACCTCAGGGTAGTCCTGAATCCTTGATTCTATCCTTTATACAGTTTTCACAGCTGACACCCCAACCCATCCTAACACTATCCTCACCACGTATGCTGATGACAAATGTCTATTGTCAGTGAACAATGATCCTTATATTGTATCCCAAACCCTCCAATCCCAGATCACCACCCTTGAAGAATGGTGCCAAAACTGGAGGATTAAAATAAATTCCAATAAATCCTACCAAATCACATTTACCCTTCGTCGTAAACCAATGACCACTTGCCCTAGATTATCCTTTAATAATACCCCACTTATTCCTGTCGAACAGATCCGTTACTTAGGACTACATCTCGACAAACGACTGACATGGAATCCTCATACAAGACTAAAAGACAAGAAACTGCTTTTAGATTCCGACTATTGCAACATTTACTAGACAAACGGTCTAAATTGCCAATTCATTACAAAAGACTGATCTACATGACTATTATAAGGCCTATCTGGACATACGGAGTTGATCTTTGGGGCTCCACTAAACCATCAAATTCCTACAAGAATCCAATCTTTACAGTCCAAAATCCTTCGTAAAATCCTTAATGCTCCTTACTTTACACAAATCAAGTCATCCATCACGACCTCAATGTTCCATATGTTGCCGATTTGGCCAGAACCAGATACCATTCCTTCCATGATAAACTTTCCAACCACCCAAATCCACTTGTTTCTAACCTGGCTTCTCCTTCATTACCTAATAATCCTCCTAGGCGTCTGAAAAGAAGATGGCCTCGAGATCTTCTCCTCTAGAAATGTTATTGGAGTTCTATCAGTGGGTAGATTCTCCACATGTTTGTATCATGTCACTATGTCACCTACAGCAAATTTACTTGTTGTATATATGTGTATACAGTTGTAAATAACAATAAATAAATTATTACGTAGATTGTTGACCATTGCTAGGCGACACCAACCAAATAATCCCAATGACCATTATACTTTCCTTTAACTACTACAACATTAGTATAAATACATCTCTTTATTTTAAAATTAAAACAAACTTCTAATGAAAATAATACAAATAAAAATAAAGTGTGATTAAATTGAATACTACAATTAATATAACTTGGCGTGTATAGTAATGATAAATATGGAAACACAAAAAAAGTAATATAAGTTATTTTATTCTTATCTGTCAGACCATCATTCATAGTCACAGCAGTAGATCAGTTTACCAA
>NW_027109066.1:394371-402372 GCF_000696795.3 Halyomorpha halys
TAATAAAAATAATAGTACTAATAAAATAAAATAATTTAATGAATAAATAAGTTAAAAGACACAATTCGACAGGTCCATTATGTCGCACTAGTTCTGGCGTGATTTGATAGTAGAAATAATGTCTGTGGACTAACAGTCTCATAAACTGCTACGTTTAACTGTCGTATTTATAAGCCTTAGCAGTGAACTGTGGCATCATATCAACCTTACTAACTGTAATTGCGATCGGCGGGAAAACAATTTTCTTTTACATTTGCCACAAACATAGTCTGCCTGGATCCCAAAAAATAAATCCACCACGAACCCCCAAAAAGCTGGTAGTAACGTAGTAACCGTGATATAGCATGAGTTTTGTTAGTATGAACGTTACCCTTTTTTTTCCTATTTACGTACCCACTTATCTAAGTGGCCCTTTATTAATATCGATTTTTTTTTATGCTTACTTGTCGGAGTAAACGATCACTTTCGAGGATTAGTGTTTTGACTTACTTTAATTTCTATCTATGAATTCGTCCACCTGGATTAGTAAGTATACATTTTAGTTGATTAACGTGCTTCATATTTTTAAATTAAAGTTTTATCCAAGAATCGATAAAATTTAAACTAATAGTTATGTTAGTCTTTCATATGATAATCATATAACTATGATGAGTTATACGCATCTAATTTTTTTTTTTTATTTAATGTAATTTACAACTGTACAATATAATACAATAAGTAAATATGTTGTATGTTTCATATACACTTGAAAATTTTGGGAAGGAACCACCCATTGGTGGTACTTCAAACGTTAATTTAAATTAGAAGGTCCCGTGGCCATCTTCTTTTCAGACGCCTCGTAGGATTATCAGAGATTGTTAAGGATGAAAGATTAAGAATTAATGGGTTAGGATGGTTAAGGAGTTTGGAATGAAAAGACGCATATCTGTTTTGGGCCAATTTTGCAACGAATGGGATCTTAAGGTCTTTGTGAATGAGTTTATTTGTAACGTAATAAGGAGCATCAAGGATTTTATGTAGGATTTTGGATTGGATGCGGGAGGAATTTGATGGTTTGGTGGAGCCCCAGAGCTCAATTCCATATGTTCAAATTGGTCTGATTATCGTAGTGTATACTAATTTTTTGTCGCATCTAATTTACATTTAGATATTGTTTACTCGTCATCGCTTCATTTCTCCGTCTTAATATTTGACAGGAATTTAACCAATATAAGTCCCAGTAGAATACATTAAAGGCATACGTAATCTTTAGTTTAACATGTTAAAGCGGTATGAAATGGAAAAACTCGTGGTAAATGTAGAAATATTTCCTTCTTTTACCATGTTAAAACGATATAACATATAACGTGGTTGAGAGTCTGTTACTAGGTCTGTTAAATGGAGAATGACTGTTTTGTTTGTTGTTGTGTTTGGTTACTTGCTCGTAGTTTGTCTTTTAATTGTGTTCGTATTGTTTTGGATCTTTTTATAAAAAGTAATGAATGACAATAATAATAATACAAGGGCCGCCCATAGCTTAGTGGTTAAGACACAGTCTTACCACTTTGATCTCTATTGGCGGTGCCGGTTCGAATCCGGCCTGGGACGTTGACTTTTTTCATTGAGTTGACGGTCCCACAAAATGGAGAACTTTGACCCCCAACCATGGTTAGGCAGTATAGGACTCCAATGGGAGTCTTGGCCGAAAAAAAAAAAAAAAAAAAATAATAATACAATGGCAATCGTCAATTAGCTCATGTTGATTCTCTTCCCCACAAGTTAGATCAACAATGCACTAAATTAACAAACTTTCAGACTAAATTACTTTAATCAAAATTTAGAAGTAAACAATAACATGACGTTTTGGAAGGAAATGTTATAAAACAAGTTGCTCAGAAAATCCGCTAGCAGCTCTCATGCATTTAACATGACTTTAAATAGGGCTGTTCACAATGCTATACTTATAACATTTAACATAGTAAAATATTTTACATTTAACAGATCATGAATACCTCTATTAGGAATATTCATGATTTGTTAAATGTAAAACGTTTTACCATGTTAAATGTTATAAGTATAGCATTGTGAGCAGTCCAATTTAAAGTCCGTGTTATATGTTAAATGCAGAGCAACTCCTAGCGGATTTTCTGGGCAACTTGTTTTGTAATCATCATGAGGTAAAGAAATCTCCAGGACATTTTCGTCATATCATCGTTCATCTTTCCCTCTCCTAGTTTTTTCCTATTACTTTATTGGAGGTTAAAAACGTTCAAAACAAAAATAACACAAACCAAAACAAGTTGCCCAGAAAATCTGCTTTAAACAAAGAAATACAAGGGGCGTTTAACTTCATTATTTTCGTGATAAATCTAGTAATAAAATAGTATATATAATAGTAATTAAATAAAATAAGACCTGGGCAGAATAGCCTGCATGAAGTATTTTTCTAAATGTTTGGTTCAAAAATTGTCCTTGAGGGTGGCCGAAACGTCGGACTTATAAAATGAATAAAAATATTTTGAGATTAAAATGGATAATATTTTTTTTATTTAAACTTTATTTCCAATTTTTTATTGTTGTCATTCCTAAATTTAAGAATAATCTTACGAATTAACGTTAACCAACTTCAGTGGAGAACTTTATTTTTATTATGCTATTTAAATTGCTTCAGATATATTGTAATTCCGTCTGGTACGAAATTCTTACACTTTCAAAATCTATTTCATAGTGATATATATATATAATAATAAACAAAAAAACTGTACCATTAAAACTCATGAAGGGTGCGGAGTTAACTAATTAGTAGGGAGGTACTGATTCTTGAAGAACGGTTGTGCAAGAAGGTGATCATAAATGATACAGTCTCTAAGAAAAAGTATGAATTAGTACATCAATATCACGGTCTCAAATATCGTGAAAAATCAAATGAAAGTCAATGTTTTTTTGTTTTTTTTTAATAATTTATTTATTGTTATTTACAACTGTATATACAACAAGTAAATTTGCTGTAGGCGACATAGTGACATGATACAAACATGTCGAGAATCTACCCACTGATAAAACTCCAATAACATTTCTAGAGGAGAAGATCTCGAGGCCATCTTCTAAAGTCAATGTTAGATCAAAATTAATAAATCGATCCTTCCCGAGAAACCCGCCCCCTAAGAACTAAAATTAGGTTCAGTCTCATCTTACCTTTTAAACATTCATTAAAAACGAGTACCAGGGGTCTTTGAAAAAAAAAAAAATACACGCTAATTTTCAATTTGAGCCACTTTTTCAATTTTGCTGTTGTCAAATTTAATTTATTAATTAAATACTTAATTAGGTGTTGGTTGTTGGGTGTCCTTGGAAGTTTCCCTTCGATTATTTTTACTGTTGAGATATCCTTCAAGAGATTTTGTACTACATCGACCATTGTACTCTCTATTTTAAAGGTAACACAAGCAAGGCTACCTTAGAGTGGAGTAGCGGGTTTAACAGTGTTACTCCGTTTAACAATTTTATTTTTTTAACAAATCCCACAATCATGGACAATAAGTATAAGCGTTCTAATCTCTCATTCATACCGAATGTACAAACTGGACTAAAAAGACGAGAAGAAAAAAAATGTAAATGATAACAATAATAATAAAATAACTAAATAAAAATACAATATACAGAAGATAAATTAAATCGATATAATAAAAACTGATTAGATAATAACAAAATAGTTTATACACAAGATAGAGAATACTAAATTTAAGTAAAAATAAAATAAATACATATAGCACCTTTTTTTTTTTTTTTTATGACCCACTTCTTGGATATTTCTGACTTACGGGAGGGTTATCTAGAGGTGACCAACCTATTATAATCATGGTTGGGGGGGGGGGGGAGTCCAGTTCAAAAAAAAAGTCCAGACACCAAAAAGTCCCCCCAGGCTGAATTCAAACCTCCGCCGCCCGCAGTTCTCAGGTTGCAAGGACCTTCGCCTCACACATTTCCATCTATAAACAATTTACGTACAGCTCTAGGAATTCAAAATCAAGGTTTGCCACCCCAGTGTGAAAGGCAAAGAGATCCCAGCGCTGAATGTTCGAAAATTCCTGAAATCAGCGTGTTCAAAATAAACGAACCCTTCATCTTTATAGCATAGATTTATTTATATGATGTTGGCTAAGTTATAGTAATATAATTGGAGAAGTTTGTCGGGAGGTGCGATCAGCAAAGAACAACATAAATAAACAAAACCATATTTATTTATTTTATGCCGACGTTTCGACCTGAATTTCAGGTCTTCATCAGGGGTTATGGCGTAGAAGGTAGGCCTACCTAACTCCAGTTACAAGCCTACCTTCTACGCCATAACCCCTGATGAAGACCTGAAATTCATGTCGAAACGTCGGCATAAAATAAATAAATATGGTTTTGTTTATTTATGTTGTTCTTTGCTGACCGCACCCCCCGACAAACTTCTCCAATCATTAATCTACGGTCAACTATACTAACTACACCTCACGATAATAATATATATGAGAGTGTACATCACTGTGTAAAGATACTTTATATTTTACCTCAAACAGTTATTATATTATAAGATGATTAATGTTGACAGATAAGCGATGAGAGCGTGGCTTCTGGTCGTGGGGTGCTGCCTCTGGCTGGCGGTCAGCTTGGCCACTCCCGTCCCCCCCAGCTCGGCCCCGGAGCCGCCCCCCGCCGACCGGGCCTCCTCCAGGCAGAGCGCCGACCCTGTCCAGCCCGTGGCCGCCGCCCCGCAGGAGGAAGACGACGACGACGATGACGACGATGATGATGACGTCGACCTCGACCTCGGAGATGATGATGATGACGACGATGATGATGACGCAGCCGACGATGATGATGACGATGACGATGATGAGGATTACTTCGAGAGGTTCTTCGATGACATCCTTGGAGGTAAGCTAGTAGCCGATCCGTCCGGTAGATAGCAGGCTAAGGCTCAAACTGTTAAGTGATTCCTAATTATGCCAAGCCAGGCCCCATAGACTCATTCCAAAAGATTAGTTAGGGCGTGTTCACCTCTTGTGCGAGCGCAGTGAGCGTATATCGATCTAATTAGAGTAGTGAAAATATTATTTTATAGCATGGATAAGGTTTAACCTATATAATGTATTTATTTTTGTAAAATGCTAATTGGTTTAATTAGATCATAACTATCGACTTTGCTCACTCCACTCGCTCAAAGGATGCACAAGCCACAACGGATCCTTTTAGTAACAGTAGGGGCTCAAATTCACAATAAATATTCAAAATAAACAAGATTGACGTTAATAAAAACAAAAAACACACAACTTCTCAAAAATCATAGCAGAAATAATTAAACATACAACTCATAAGGTTTACAGTGGAGTGTTTTATGTCAATCTTCACCGACAGCGTTCGTGGCTTCACAACTGCTTAATGGTTCTGCTTACACGTTTGAGATGTTTGTGCAAGCGCCTGTGATACAACCACAGTGTTGTTGTGTGTCCAAGTGTCCATTGGACAAATTTTGTGTTTTAATAAATTAAAGAATTTTAACGCAACCTTCAGAATCAATAATTAACTCAAATTTCAGATTTTATATCGATACATATACATTCTATCGATTTTGTTTAATTACATTGTGGCTAATCTTAGTGATATATTTTTGATTCAATATAGTACAAATATATATTTAAAAAACTGTTTTGTGTCTGGAGTTTAAATTAACAATATCTGATAAAAAGTCTATAACGGAAATTTAAATTATGGATTATTTAGTTTCATTTGATAGTTCTATGAGTTTGTTGACAAACATGATATGAATGATAGTTTTGTTTCTTTTTAAACATAAAGAACATATTATTGTTTTAAATTGCTAATTTAAACTGGATAATCAAAATAAATCCTAACAAATCCCATCAGATCACCTTTACCCTCCGCCGTAAACCTCTACTCTCATGCCCTACTGCATCTTGACAAGAGACTTACTTGGAATCCCCATACTAGACTATAAGAAACTGCTCTTATATTTCGATTACTACAATACCTACTTCACAACCGCTCTAAACTTCCCATTTAATATACAAAAAAAATTATATGCTTTGATAACCAATTGAGACCAATTTGGACATACGGAATTGAGCTTTGGAGCTTCACCAAACCATCAACTTCCTCCTTTATCTAATCCTTACAATCTAAAATTCTGGATGCTCCTTATTACGTCACAAATAAACTCATCCTTAAAGACCTCTACATCCATTCCGTTACAGATTTCGTCCGAAATAGATATGTGTCCTTTCATTCCAAACTCCTAACCCACGAGTTCTTAGTCTCTCGTCTTTCACTATCCATGATGATCCTCCGAGGCGCCGAAAAAGACTATGGTCACGGGACTTCTAATTCAAATTAATAAGCATCACCATCGAGTGATTCTTTCCTAAGATTAACAAGTGTTCGAAACTTTCATCAAATTTACTTATTGTATTTTTTTTTGTACAGTTGTAAAATTCAATAAATAAAAAAAATTTAATGTGTTGTAGTTAAAATTGCACGGACGCTGTTTACACGCGTTTTTAATTTTTTGTATAGATCAATTAATTTTTTTTATTAATAAACACATTTTATTTAATCCAATCCTTGTAAAATATTTAAGACACAGAACAGGAACATGATTCAGTGTAAACACTTCACCTTCCAAGATTTGGCCCCGGGACTCAATACAGCTTCCTACACCTTTGCGAAGTAGGGCAGTGGGTAAAGCACCCTGGGTTCCTTTTCTGAACGAATCCGGTTCGATTCTAGTCCCGGTACACTAAAGTTTCTCTTGGCGTTGGGAACATGGTAGTTACCACAGTTTCTCCGTTAGGTAGAGGTCAAGGTAATACCTTCTCTCAGTACAGGATACGTCGACAAATGATTTTAAAATTGTTTTTTG
The DNA here is from genome assembly GCF_000696795.3 of Halyomorpha halys. Classification (NCBI taxonomy): domain Eukaryota; kingdom Metazoa; phylum Arthropoda; class Insecta; order Hemiptera; family Pentatomidae; genus Halyomorpha; species Halyomorpha halys. Next base: position 401,276 of record NW_027109066.1, read on the forward strand.
GGGGGTTCTAAATCTTTTATTATTTAGCTAATAAGTTTATTAAAGTAAATACATTATTAAACGAAGTAACGAATTAGGTAATTTCCTTTTTGTTTTTCACCCATAGCTCATAAACAGTGTGTCCTTTCGAATGAATTATAATATAACAAGTTCAACAATATTATATCTTGCTTCAAAAGGATTCCATAATATCGTAAACTTTAAACTCCCCAAAAAATAAATTTTTTTTGTTTTTATTTAATGAAAATTATAACTGTACAAAATAAATAGTATTAGAGATTTAGTTTTAACATTCTTCATGGTACCTTTTTTAAAAAGGTAATTATTTTAACATTTTACAATTTCTGTTAGAGATAAAAAAACGTTACGTAACACACGGTATGACTCTAGGTCAAGCACCAACATTTATGTACTTGTAAGGTATAGGAAACCACATCACATTTCTGTACTTGTGAGGTATAGGAAACCACATCACATATTTGTACTTGTGAAGTATAGCAACCCACATCACATTTCTGTAATTTTGAAGAATAGAAAAACTACATCACATTACTCTACTTGTGAGGTATAGGAAACCACATCACATTTATGTATTACTGAGGTATAGGAAATTACATCACATTTTTGTACTTGTGAAGTATAGAAACCCACATCACATTTCTGTAATTTTGAAGAATAGAAAAACTACATCACACTACTCTACTTGTGAGGTATAGGAAACCACATCACATTTATGTACTAGTGAGGTATAGGAAACCACATCACATTTTTGTACTTGTGAAGTATAGAAACCCACATCACATTTCTGTAATTTTGAAGAATAGAAAAACTACATCACATTACTCTACTTGTGAGGTATAGGAAACCACATCACATTTTTGTACTTGTGAGTTATAGGAAAACCACATCACATTTCTATACATTTGAGATATAGAAAATCACATCACATTTATGCACTCTGAGGTATGGAAAACTACATCACATTTCTGTAGTAGTGAGTTATAGGAAACCTCATCATATTTATGCACTCTGAGATATGGGAAACCACATCACATTTCTGTAGTAGTGAGGTATAGGAAAGCACATCACATTTCTGT
>NW_027109066.1:403397-417873 GCF_000696795.3 Halyomorpha halys
AAACCACATCACATTTTTGTACTTGTGAGGTATAGAAAACCACATTACATTTCCTTACTTGTGAAGTATAGAAAACCAAATCACATTTGTGCACTTTGAGGTATAGAAAATCACAACATATTTCTGTACATGTGAGGTATACAAAACCACAACACATTTAGAGGAATGTTTGTCGAATTGGTTTCCTTTGAAATAAATGTAGACATATTGTTTTGTTTTCTTTAAATGATAGTGATATCCGTTACAATCGGTTGAATGTACTTCGTGGTAAAGGAAATACAGTTAAATAAAATACATATAAAATTAAATAATAATATCTAAGAATACTAAATTGCTATACATTTGTACCTGAAATTCAGCATTATGTTGTTTCTTTGCGATCCATTGTTGATAAGAAAGTTTTGTAAAGATAAATATTCCATTTTATTTATAAATATTTAAAGAAATATCAATATAGATTTATGAATACACCAAGATTAAATTTTCTAATGATTTAAATAAGTTCTGGCCTGCCAATGCTATATGAATTAATTTTTTTTTCTTGTTTCTAGCGTGAAAACCCCCTGCAAGGCGAAAGGAGAATAATTTATTTAATTTATTGTCTTAGTTGTTTAAGAAGGAATAACCAAAGACTTAAGGTTTCATTTAATATTTTCAAATAGAGTACAAATAATAATGTAACAGAACAAAAAAGAAAAAATTATGAAATAATAATAAATCATAAAACAAAGCTAATGTAAATGTCAGTAAATTAATTTAAAAGTTGTGTGATGTGTAATTTATTTTGTTTGAGTTGTAATTTATTTTTCTTTATAAGTTCTAGAAGATGGAGCCTATAATGGCCGATCTGATGTAACTGTGTGAATGTGTTGTAAAATAAAGGATATAATGTGTCAAATCAGAGTTTGAGAATATTTTTTGAAACCTTAAACACACTTTGGTCCATTCCTTTTCCCCTCCATACCTTAAAAGATTCCAAAGAGAAAGAAAAAGAAGTGCAGGAACTAGGTCAGAGAAGAACTACTTTCCAACCCGCTCCTTAATCCACCTTTTTTTCTAGCACCTTGACCTCTGAGGTAGAAATCGACTTTCTTTCTTCCCCCAGCTTCCGTTTCTATTAAGCCCTTCCAACGACAGTCATTTTATACTTGAATGAATCAACTTTCTCTTCCTCACCAATACAAATTGAATAGATAACACAAAATAATTTTAAACATGCATTTAAAATTATTTAAACAATTAAAAAAAAATGCAACGCTAATATTTATAGAATATACTATACATGAATTATAATAATAAAAAGGACTGGTTCAATATTTTATAAGGAAGTAATTTTTCTGTAACAACGATTGTGCAAAGGGTGCAAAGTTCAAAATATTAATTAATACTAATTAAGGGTTACCACTTCGTAGAGGCCTTGGACAGTTTATAATTTTTGAAACCTTTTTCTACAACAGACTTAAATAAACTAAATATTATGACTTAAACAACACATTCCGATACACAAAAAAAAAATGTTATTGAGAAATCAATGACACTTTTCATTTCACGTTTCACCCGCCATTCTTAAAGCTAAAATTAAAAATTTAAAACATAACAAACAAATTAAACAATAATTTATTTGATTTTTTGAAACTTTATATAAAACAGTAAATTAATTAGTTTAAAATACCTGCGTATTATATAAACAAGGTTCACGTCTTCATAATCCATTCTCATCCAGCTAAATTATATTTAAAATAAATCATGGAGAAGATGGTGAGAATTAATGTATCTTTTGACCGAAACCCTCACCATCTCCATAATTTGAAATATTGCGTTCAATTATTTATATATATTATATAATTTGTTACGATTATGCAACATGGCCATAATATAAATTAATCTGTAATATAAAAAAAAAATATTAAAACTCGAATATATCACTTTTAAGGTAAACAAGATAATGGCCTAAGAGAATTTAACGTTGGTAGAGTAATAAAAACAATGAAGAAACTGGATCAAATTAAGTTTGTGTTTTAAATTAATTAAATACTCTCAAAAAAGTATTAGTCTATAATATGTAAATAAGCTAAGGAAATACGATTCTATTGTTTATTATAGTATACACTACATATTATACATTAACTATAAATCTACCAAATCACAGAAAAAATAAATACTAAAACTTTTAGTAGAGACTCAGGCGAATGTCTCAATAAGCATTATATTGACAAAAATCACAACTGAAAACCATCGCTTATGGTAATGTTTATTTCAAATTTAAAATCATATGGGCTGTGCAAGGGAGTGTCCTGGACCAAAATTAGGGGGGGCACGCTACAGTCAATCAGGTTATGACATAATAAACTAAAATTTTAATAAAATGCATAATTATAGCAGTGCTGTATTAGTTATATCAATTATTTGATTGAATTTTTTTTTTAATCAAGCTCCCTCTTGCCCCTTCTGGGTACGTCACATAACGTTCACTTGGTAGAAGGTGACAAGTTTGAAAGAGTTATTTTTATTTCTCTGTTACTATAAAAACTCTAATAAATAAATACTCTAAGGGTTCTTAAGGTGGTAAAAATATTATTAACTTTGTTTACGGCTAGGATACAAGAGTAAACAAGATATAACTAAGAGATATCCATGCAATGAGTAGATATTGCACTCAGATTCTAATCTTATTTTTTTTCGTTTTAGTTATTCATCAAATTTAATTTTTTTTATTCACCCTCTGTTTATTACTGCTAATAATGAAACTGGTTATTTCTTATCTTATAAAAAAAAAAAAAAATTAGGTGGTTTAATGGAGGATTTTACAACCTTGGTCATTCAAAACTATTTCAATGAGCATAAGAGCTATATGATATTAAATTGTATATTGATATATTGAATTGAACTGAAATTGTTTGAGTTGTACCTAAGAAATTTGATCTACAAAGTGCTATCTATATCCCGGGCATGTACTTGGCTGACTACAGCCACACACTGACCATTTGGGAAAGTTGGTTATTTCGAATTACGGGGGCCTCAAAAGATGTATTCCAAATTTTGCATGCTCTCAATGCTTTTTTACACTATTTCATATAAAGGAATACTATATATTCCATATATAGGTAAGTGAAAAAAAAAACTATACATTTGCAGAAAAAGAAAAATATTACAGTATCTAGGAGTTAGTTGTTTATTACAAAAATTTCTCTATTTACCCTCTATTATAGCGTAAATACATACAGAGGGTGATGGCCTAAAATGTATGATAAAAAATAAATAATGAAAAGTAGTAAAGTAGTGTAAAAAAAAAATTATACGTTTAAGTAGGTTTCGAAGATAGGAAGATATTAAAACTATACTGGGAGTGGAGTGGCTAAGTGGTAAGGCGCTGTGCTACTATCCAAGGACCCGGGTTTGAATCCGGCTGTGACAGATGACTAATTAAGTTTCTGAAGCCGTGAGTCAACCCTGTGGGTTCGGAAGCCCTCTGAAAGGCGGTCGAGCGTGATTCCGGCCTAATCTAAATTATTGTATAATCAACATATTATGTAATTAATAAAATAGAAAAAAAATCGAATCAACTGAAAATTTCTTAATGGACTAAAGTGAATTGAAACATTTGAAAAAATACTAAACTATTAAACAATTAATTTATAATAAATGAAATTAATAACAACTTTGAAATAATAAATAATAATTATAAACTGTCTCAATAAGACTGTTAGTTAAATAATTTCTTTATTTTTGGGACATTTTGAAAACAAATATAAAATAATCGTTCGCTTTATTTTGATGGCCTCGATCCGAAAAAGGTAGTTACAATGCTGCGTTATTCCGATTAATGAATTTCTGCCCCTGTATAATAATTGTTTTGTTTTTTATTTATTTATTGACATTTACTGTATATAATAATACATGTAGTAAATTTAAACTAACATCATAATGATATAATACAGACATGTAGAGAAACTTCCCATTGGTAGCACTCTAAAAACATTTTTATATTAGAAGGTCTCGAGGCCATCTTCTTTTCAGGCGCCTCAGAGGATTGTCAGGAATGAAAGAGGAAGCAAGGTTAGAAACTAGTGGGTTTGGGTGGTTAGGGAGTTTATAATGGAAGGATTGGTATATAGTTCAGGCTAAATCGGTTACAGGTGGAACATTAAGATCTTTATGGATGATTTTATTTGTGACAAAGTAAGGAGCATTAAGGATTTCGGACTGTAAGGATTGGATAGGAGAGGGATTGGAAGGTTTAGTGGAGCCCCAATGCTCCACTCCGTATGTCCCGATAGGCCTTATAATTGTCATGTAGATCAGTCTTTTGTAATTTGTATAATTATAATAAAACTTTAATATTTTTCTCTCAGTGATAAGAAAAAAAAATGGGAAAATTAAAATGCTATACTCACCTGCCAATTACACTGAGTGATATTGTTTTACTTTCACTTACCTATATATAGAATATATAGTAAGGGATGATGAAAAAATTTGAATAGAGCTTCCGAACCCATAGGGTTGCCTCACCGCCTGCCACAGCCAGATTTGAACCCGATTCCTTGGAGTTAGTAACACATGGCCTTACCACTGAGCCACCCCGTTCCCAGTATAGTTTTATTATCTTTATATATTTGAAACTTAAATTAGGTTTTTTTTTACTACATTTTTTTTATTATTTTACTTATTAGACCAAAACCCTGTGTATGTCTTTAGGCTATAATATAATAGGGTGTAAGTAAAGATATTTTGTAATGAACAACTAACTCCAAGAAACTATAATATTTTCCTTGTTTAGTAAATGTATAGTATTCTTTATTTTTACTTTCACTTGCCTTTATATGGAATATACAGTATTCTTTTCAGTTTACTTGATATGAAATAGTATGGACAAGTATTGTGATCATACAAAATTTCGAATTTGAGTTTTCGACAGAAATACAAGTTTTGACGTCCCTGAGTCCATAATTAATATGTTATAACTCAGGTTCTTTAGAGAATACCTTATTTTTTCAAAAGCTAAAGAGAGTTTTCTATTCTTTCTAATAATTCAATTTTTTATCAGGACTGAATACAAGGAACAGTAAATGTTTCAAGAGCAAAAGTTCATAAAAACAAAAATACAGCATCGAAGCAAATAGTTGAAACTAATTTTAATGTCCATACATTATCTGGTGAAATATGATTAATCTTTTATATGATATTTTTTTCTCTTTTGAGCAGTTTGAATACAATTTTGACACTACACGATATACAATGAGGTGTTTATAGGTTAGCATAGATTCGATATGAAAAGATGAATTATTACAAGATAAAATATAATATTGTAGAGGTAAGAATTGTACAAATAAATGATTAAAAAAAGTTATTAAAAATCAGGCAGAAATAAACATAATGAAACGTGCGAGAGAAAATTTAAATAATGAGTAATTGAAATTAACATAATGAAGTAAGTAATGATAAAAGATAGATAAATAGAGAAAAAAATTAAATTAACATAATGAAATATGCGAGAGAAACCGATATACATGATAAAATAGAAATATATGCTACGATGGATAAAAGGTACACAGTGATAAAGATGAGTACTAAATAATAAGCTCAAATAAATGGAGAAGTAAATAAATAAAGAAAAAAGGGAGAAGAGATTTATTATCAATTATCTGGTGCATATATTGTAAGACTCAATTTGAAGTTCGTTAAATACATCATAAAGTAACTTATAATTATCATCTCTATAAGATTAGCAGGTCCCTTGATATTCTTCAAATTGAATTCTCAAAGTATTTTCGTTGTTTAGAAAAAAATGTTAGTTTTATCTCTGCAAATATTTAATGTTGTAAAGTAGAACTTTTATTGGGGTGCAATTAAAAGCGCTTTAAATGCACCATGGAGTAGTTCATAACAATTATTTTCATCTCTGGAATTATTAAGGATAAAGGACATTTGGACAGAAATAAAAACTTCATAAATATAGTATAAATTAGTTTATGATGGTACTTTTAAAATTTTTGAATGTTTTAGTAATAATAACTAAAAATATGAGTTTTTTTAAAGCCATTTTTCAATTTCTGGCGCTTTTTAAATATTGCTCGATTTAACTATCTTAAAGTTTCCTCTTTCCGTTTTAAGCTAATATTTCAAAAGTGACGTGCCGTCGCAAAAAAAAAAAAAATTGAACTAATGAATACATTTATTTGCCGTTACAAATGTGCTTTGATCTTCCTCTTATTCAAACATTTTATAGTTAAATTCTAGTCCCAGTTCTTTCAATTTTTCCTTATTTCCATCCGAGGTCTAGTCATTAGGATCCTAATAGTTTATCTTATTTTTTACTAATATTTACTGTTTTAATTAATATTAAAAATTTTGAATTCCGTGAAGAAAAATATACACAATCATTGGTCTTCAGAAAACCACGTATGGAACTGGAGTTTTCGATCATTGGCATGCTCCTGCCTCAGAACTAAAGGAAACATGGAATTTGAACTATTAAATTCAATAATAAAAATCCGATGGGGTGCACCGCATCGCACAGCTTTCACTTACTTAACAACTCAAGTTTTGTGTCGATTGGTGGGATCGGGTTGAATTATCGCTATTTTTGTGATTTTTAATAAAATTCTGAAGATCAATAATGCGAAAATTATGAACAAACATTTCTTATTTTGCTGTTGCTACAAAATATGTAAACTTTTCGGCCAATCTTTATCTTAACTATAAATTCAGAGTCTTACATCGAACATTTTTGCAGGATATTTTGCTCAGGTCAAATATAATTAGTCATATTAACCTATGTGTATCACTATTCCATTTAAATATAAATAATTTTAATTTTAAACCACTAAAACACTGATATCACTCACTTATTAACAATATTACTTTTACTACAACAAGATAATTGGATATGAATTTATAGTTAAGATTGTCCTTGAGGATGGTGAGTTTGGCCGAAACGTTAGACATTTAAAATATTGTTCAAACTTATTTTATTTAAATGACAATGTTATGTTAGGAAATATCTATTGGAATCCCTAACTTTAAGTTAAAAGTTCCCATATCCATCTACTTTTTTAGATTTATCGGTATTTTTATCAGATAATTGTTAAGTTCATTATGTAGATATATGACGTTTTTATAAATGTGCTATATTGAATAAAAAAAATTCCGAAAATGTTTAGTAAATTAAATTTATTTGATTTCAATAATAATATTTAAACCTATTCGATAGAATTTTGGAATATAATAACTTAAATATGAGTTAATTATTGATTCCGAGGGTTGAGAAAAATTATTTAATGAATTGAAACAAGGAAAGGACAAAAGTCTATGTGTTGGCAGTTCTTTTTTTTTTTTTTTTTTTAAATAATTTATTTATTGTTATTTACAACTGTATACACATATATACAACAAGTAAATTTGCTGTAGGTGACATAGTGACATGATCCAAACATGTGGAGAATCTACCCACTGATAGAACTCCAATAACATTTCTAGAGGAGAAGATCTCGAGGCCATCTTCTTTTCAGACGCCTAGGAGGATTATTAAGTAATGAAGGAGAGGCCAGGTTAGAAACAAGTGGATTTGGGTGGTTGAGAAATTTATTATGGAAGGAACGGTATCTGGTTCTGGCCAAATCGGCATGGAACATTGGGGTCCTGATGGATGACTTGATTTGTGACAAAGTAAGGAGCATTAAGGAATTTACGATGGATTTTGGACTGTGAGGATTGGATTCTGGAGGAATTTGATGGTTTAGTGGAGCCCCAAAGCTCAACTCCGTATGTCCGGATAGGCCTTATAATAGTCATGTAGATCAGTCTTTTGGCAGTTGTTAAAATATACTAAGCAAAAACATCCGAATACATCGCTGGGGCCGTTTGTAGCCGATAAATCAGAGGTGTATTAGGTTTTAACAACCTTGGACCTAATATTCCACAAAATAAAAACTTGATCCCCTATCATGGTCAGAATAGGGTGGTAACCTATAGATACCACCACCCTCCGTATGCAATGTATAAACAGGAAAGGAGCCATCAAGAAAAGAAAGCGAAAAAAAAGACTACAAATATAGGCAAGCCTATACTTGCCAATCCGAATACCCCATTCTCACGCTTTGGCATGTGAGACTTAGTCTTAGTTTGGCAAATGTGTAGAAGCGCATTAATAAGATAAATTCTTTTGCAGATGATGATGACGATGACGACGACGATGATGACGAGGAAGTAGCCGCCCCGGCAGCACCCATCGTTGCAGCGGCACCCACGGTAGCACCCACCGCAGCACCCCCACAGCCCTCTGTCCCGCAAGGTCTAGCGGCCGCCAGCGTGGAGGAGAACGCTCAGGACTATGGCACGGCCCCCGGCGACGAGGAACCTCTGGAGACAGAGGCCACCAACACTGTCGTCCTCACCACCAACGACCAGGTAACATCGCTTTGCCATTTCCGAGAGTTGTTGTAGATTCTGTGTAGCTTATATTTGTTTAGTGACGTAAAACATTCCACTGGTCTTTAACGTCATTTATACCTTATTTAATTTTTCTTACATTTGTTTATTTTTTCTATTTATCTATTTTTCAATTTTAGTATTATTAATTTTTTTTTTTGTCTGTCCGATGTTATATTTGTGTCAGTAGGTCTTTTGATTTTAAAAACCGAAACACCAATTTCATTGTCAATCATAATCTATGAGGGTTTAATCCTAAGCTATTGAGGTGCAATGTGAAACATGGACAATCTTGGAAAATATGGCTAATTGTCAAATTGTTGTTGCAATACTGGCAGTTCGGAGGCCTTTGTTTTGAAACAAGATAGGAGTGGATGAGCCTCGTGTTGCCTGTTCCCAGCCTAGTCAGTACGACCTCTGTACGGTATTTGCGGCTAGAGGTACCTCGAGGGGTTTGCTCATTTCTGATGGAGTTTAAATTGCTTTACCCCGTCATGAAAGCGCGAGTGCTTCCCTTGCAGCGTGATCGGTCAGTTCATACTCCGCGATTCCTACATGAATTGGACCCCATGTGAATGTAACTGACATACCCAGGTTGTGTCGAATATTTATGTAAAAATGGATACAGAAAATTTTCGGATGCTCTGGATGAGTCTAAACCTTTTGATGAATTTGTTATATGGAATCTTTGTAATTTAACCTTTTATTAAACATGGACTACATAAATATGGCTCTATGTGTTCCATTAATTGTTTTTGTTTCTAACTTTAGAGATTTCTATTTGTTTTAGAACGTTAGAAGCTGTTTTTGTCTTATTTACTTACTGTAAGGTACTAATGAAGGTCGAATGTCGGAAGATAGCTTTCAGATGGTAATAGTTTCGACCCGTGTGCATTCTGCTTCACAACTGCCACGTGGATTTTGTGCACTTTATTGTTTGCTCCGGAAGTGGAATATTGTAAAGCTTAATGATCATGGTTTCCTAAACTGTTCCGGGTATTTGGAACAGTTCGTAAACAAGAGCCTAAAAGGTTTTGAAGAAAGTTTTATCGTGGGAGTGTGTACGCCTGTGTGTATGAGTAAACAGCCTATCTCAAAAACTAACTTTTTCGTTAAAATCGACTTACCAAAAGTCCCACTTTATAGAATCGATTTTTTACATTTTCTTAAAAACAACTTTAACGATCTTGATTAAAGTGAGTATATCAATGTAAAATTCGCTCTTTAATGTCAGAATGAATGGTAAAGAACTAATTGTAAATTTGTGTAAAATGCAGCATACCTTATTTTGTATGGTGTAGTTTCTGTTCTGAAACTAGCAAGGATTAATTTAGAATCAAAGTAGGCTAAGTGAGTGGAAGTTTTTTTTTATAGCAATAACACCTTCCTTTTTCTTGCAATAACACCTTCCTATTTCTAGCAATAACACCTTCCTATTTCTAGCAATAACACCTTCCTTTTTCTAGCAATAACACCTTCCTATTTCTAGCAATAACACCTTCCTCTTTCTAGAAATAACACCTTCCTTTTTCTTGCAATAACACATTCCTATTTCTAGCAATAACACCTTCCTATTTCTAGCAATAACACCTTCCTATGTATAGCAACAACACCTTCCCATGTATAGCAATAACACCTTCCTATTTCTAGCAATAACACCTTCCTATTTCTAGCAATAATACCTTCCTATGTCTAGCAATAACAACTTCCTATTCCTTCATCTTAGAGAGTGGATTTTCGATGTTATGATATCTATATACAAGCCTAACTTAACCTGTATGATTGTACTGCGAGTTAGGATGTTGTGACATTAAAGCTATTATTCACTTTGCTCTTAGGATGAGGCGGCTAACTCAGTAGGGTCGGACGACGCAGACGATGATGAAACTGAAGATGATGACGACGAAGACGATGATGACGAGGACGATGATGATGATGATGATGACCTGGTGGGGGACATCGAGGCTAAACAAGCACGTGAGTCCAGCTAGCATCGGCTAAACTCCAATCTCAAAACTGACCCCACCTTTTCTTTATTTCTTCTCTTCTCTATGTACATAAACTTATTTATTTGCCTATATTATTTATTTATTATTCAGTGTTGGGCTCTGTGAGTCTGCGCATTGTACAAAATATATATATTTATTTATTTATTCAGACGACTTGGACTTTATTTACCTTGACCTGTGACGGGAACGGACACTTAGGTTTAATTGTTGATTCCATGATTATTTCTCTACGACACAAAACGGCGAGAAATAGTTAACAAAAAATAGGTAAAAAGTTTTTACATAATTCTAAAATATACACGGTCCCTTAGAAACTTATTACCAAAAGTATATCGTTCTTCTCAAGTCAAAGGATATTTTGCTATCTTGGATTCTTTTCGTTTGAACGTAATTTTCTATTTTCTTCGCTATACTAAACAAACTTAATTAAAAGTGTGACGTCACTGATTAAGACTGACACAAATAGATCGATTAATTTATATCGAAAATGTAAATTGCAACTTCAACTAAAATCCAAGATATGCTATTACAACGGTAATATATAACACTTCATATTTTCACAACAATTAAAAAATTATAAAAATGTTTTTCATTTTATTGAGACTGCTTTTGATTGTTTATAAAAACTAATTTGTATTTAAGTTGAGTCTCTTAAATATTTCTTAAGTTTCATCCAATTCGGCCATCTTCAAGGACAATCCTAAATATAAACTTACACCTCACATTCAATTAATTAATAACTTCTTGCACGCTATACTGACAAGGTCATTACTTTCAGGTTGAAATAGTAATAATAGTGAAGAAGAGAAAGTAATAATAGTTTATTATAATAATAAGTTCATCTGTAATTATATGTTTTAAGCTTTAATTGAAAAGTAAAAATATAGGGTGATTTGAACTTAATGACATGGCCAGGATTCTCTGCAAAAAGTTTTTACATTATTGGATCTGAAGTGTAAAGTTATATTTAAGGGCGAAACGTTAGACATTTAAAGATATAATAAAGAATGTTTTGAGACTCAACTTGGATAGCAATTAATTTACTTAATACATTATGTGTTTTTCTAACTCCGTCCGTCTCAAAATATCTATAGAACGATCTTTATTTACGGTTCTATCCATTTCTTTTTAGAACTAAATTAAGTACACATAATAATCCATTAGATTTTTAATAGTATAATCCTAAAATCGATTGATGTAATATATTTGACACGATTATGGAATCGATATTTAAACTTAAGATGTCAATGTGTTCCCTTCTTCATAAAATTAAAAACACAAAAAATGAATCAGAACAACAGAAACAAACATTTTTACAAACTTCTTCAAATATTTATCTTTCAAATTTAGTAGCTCTTTGTAGAAAAGCTTTCTATATCCACTAATCGAAACAGGCTACCACAATCGATTTTTGAATATTATGGTTATATTTAGTATAGAAGAGTTGGGCTTTAGCTAACTTTAGTAGATGATGTAGAGCAGCTTGCATGTTGTAGTTATTGTAAAAGCTTCAGTATTTAGATATGTTTATTGTAGATCAATTTGTCTTATGTTATTATCAGAAATGTATTTTCTATAACAGCCTGACCTCTATGAAACGCAGACCATCCGATAGAAGCCTCCTGGATTCAAGGAAGATTACTTCGATAAATATGCAATAATTAGTTGTAAGGCGATGGTTCGCGTTACAGTTATGAAAGGTATAGTGAATGTAAGATGAGTTTACCTGTGGGTATAGAGAGGGGAGAGATGCGCAGTGGCAAACATTCCTCCTCCAACCCCCCCCCACTTTTCTCACCCTCAGTTGACTTTACTAACCTTACCTGTCATCGATCTACTTACCAATAGAAATTCCTCATACCAGTTTTTTCAAAACCATTTTTCATTAATATGGCAAGATTACAAGTTGGGCCCGTAGTTCAATAGTTAAGACACAGTCTTATCAATTTGATGTCTATTGGCGGTGCCGGTTGGAATCCGGCCTGTGGCGATGACTTTTTTCATTGAGTGGCGGTCCCACAAAATGAAAGACTTTGACCCACAACCATGGTTAGGCAGTATAGGACTCAAATGGGTCTTGGCTGCAAAAAAAAATATTATAAGTTTACTATGTTTAGTAAACTTCAAAGAGGGAAAACTATCCACTCTTAAACCAAATACGTAATTATGAACTATTTAAATTCATGAAAACAGAAGCTGAAACTGGTCCAATCCACGTTTCCTCTGTTATGAAAAACCATAAACTACTGCATTTATCATAAGTTAATTACCATTCTAGAACCAAATATACAGCATTTTAAAACATTAATATTAAGAAAATTGTTGCACTAATTGTTTCACAACAAATTTAAACTTAAAAATAGAAATGAGGTGTAGATAGTTGACCGTAGATTAATGATTGGAGAAGTTTGTCAGTGAGTGCGGTCAGCAAAGAACAACATAAATAAACAAAACCATATTTATTTATTTTATGCCGACGTTTCGACCTGAGTTTCAGGTCTTCATCAGGGCTATAGAACAAAAGAGATAACAACAACATTTATAGAAACATACAATTGAAAAGGAATAGTATACAAACAAATTTAGAATTATACAAAATCAGTTGCAATCCTACCTTCTACGCCATAACGTAAGTCTCCTTTCTCGTTCTCATATTTGTTACATTATTGTATACATGTATATTTATATTTTTAGTATAGGTATATAAGTTAATACTCACAATGTAATTCAGATATAAGCCACTCACTATTTTTCATTGTCTGTCATAGTGTTCAATCTGTAGATTCAATACTTGTTTTTCAGTTTTTTTGACACTACTTGCATATCTTATATTATACATATCTTCTAACCTACATGATATTATATTTCATCTGTCACTGTTTTCAATCTACTACCATCCAATTCCACGATTATCAATCAATTAAAAAAAATTTTATTATTCAATTATTAGTTATCAATTTTTATCATTTATGATTTAATTTAATATTTTGTATAATTCTAAATTTGTTTGTATACTATTCCTTTTCAATTGTATGTTTCTCTAAATGTTGTTGTTATCTCTTTTGTTCTATAGCCCTGATGAAGACCTGAAATTCAGATCGAAACGTCGGCATAAAATAAATAAATATGGTTTTGTTTATTTATGTTGTTCTTTGCTGACCACACCCCCCGACAAACTTCTCCAATAATTAAAAATAGAAAGTTTTATCTGAACACAATGATTATTAAGTCTCAAAAATTACTTTCTGGATGATACAGTGTTCTTAAATAGCGAGTCCGAACAGAGTTATCAAGATATTTACCTACAAAGTAAAACAAGAACCAATAAGAAACAGTCCTGATAAACTAAAGAAACGAGTAAGCTCCCGTATTCGTAACTTAGCAGTCCGAGAATAGGGGAAAAAGCGAAAAAATGGCTACTCAATGGACATTAACGGACTGGAATAGAAGGAACTAGGGTGGGGGTGCGCGAAGTCGCCTACAGGCAAACTCATCTTAAATGCACTACACAAAATAGCAGAAAAACCTATTTATTAAGCAAAGTTTCGCCTCACGTTGCAGTCTTTATCAGGTCTGAATGAGAACAAGATACAAACATTGTAAAATATTAATAATAACAAAAATTATCCAAATACTCGACCTTCTTTATAAAAACATGTTACGTCTCCAACTTTTCAGCAAGGACAATCCTAATTTTAGTATAGTAGCCTCACATTGATTAAAATTGCCAGGCCACTCTGCCCAAGTCGATGTATTTAAAGTAAACCTAACATTTACTAGTATATCCTTCACAATCTCTGCATTTTACTATGAATAACTTACCAATATACTATATATTATGATATTGTGAAGGATAAAAATTATTATAAATGTTAGAATGATAAATAGGTTTATTTTAATTGAGTTAAATTGACTTGGAATTATAGCCTGCAAATTTTAATAAATCAATGTGAGCCTGTGATAGTAACATTAAAATTGTCAGATTTATTTTTTATTAATATACTTGTTTGAGAGTGGTTTAGTTTCTTTAAAACAATTTT
>NW_027109066.1:418468-420318 GCF_000696795.3 Halyomorpha halys
TTTTAATTACTTTTATAACAATTTCCTTCACTTACATACTGTTTTTTTTGGTCTTACCTTATTTTGTTTTTGGTGTAAGCCGTAATTGAAAATGTAAATTAATATTTAAAGAAAAAATTATGTTATATGATAAGATGATAACAGTGTCCTAACCTGTTGAAGGTAGGTTCTGTTTGTAGTTTGCAAATGAACATAGCAAGAAAAGTGGTTAATAAAAGTTTTAAATTTGGGAAAGAATTTTATAGAAGAATTTGTAAGTAGGAATCTATTTTTAAAAAAAAAAAGACAAAAAAAATTTTATAATGTTATTGTGATATTATTTTAATGATTAATTACTTAAAGATGGGACAAAGGCAATTAGCCGGCATTTAAGAATTTTAAAGGAATAAATGAAAACAAAATAAGGTAAGACCAAAAAAAACAGTATGTAAGTGAAGGAAATTGTTATAAAAGTAATTAAAAGGAGCTGTTTGTAGGAATCCTTGAAAATGACCTAAGTGGTCGAAACGTCGGAAGTTTAAAAAAGAATAAAGTTGAGAGAAAAAGGATCAAAATTGTTTTAAAGAAATTAAAATTGTCTTTGATGATGGCTGGATCGGCCGAAACGTTAATAAAGAAGGTTGAGACTATTTAGATATTTATTGTTATTAATTATAAAACTACCACTCTCGAACAAGATAATAAAATTTATATATTGTAAAATATGGTAAGACTATCAGAATATACATTGAAAAATTGATGTAAAACATGAACGTAGTAAATTTAAAAGAACATAAATATAAATTAATATAATACTAATTTTTATAAATTATTAATAATGAATAATCATATATGAATAAACTTTTGCCGCTACAAACTATGAAGGGTAGTGTTACTAGAAAAACGGTTTTATATATTGAATAGAATTATAATGAAGTAATGATAAATGCTAACAATGGTGGAATTATTACGATTTATCTTTGAATGAAACAATGAAAATCAGTCTTATTTATTCTGGGGCACTTGGTCCCCCAAGAATAACAATTAGGAACAGTTTTAACAGCTTTTGTCTGGCTACATTAACTTTTGAACATAATTAAATGGATTTATAACAATATTTAAATAAATTAAATTTTGAACAAAACTACTTATTATCTAATGAGGTGAAGATAGTTGACCGTAGATAAATAAAAGAGGATGGTCGGGAGGGGGGGGGTGCGGTCAGCAGAAAAAATAATAAATAATTCTTTTGTTAAAATAAATCAAAAATTTGTATCCTTTTTTGTCTCAGCACTTTTTATTTTTCACCAGTCCAACGTTTCGGCCATTTTAGCCATCCTCAAAGACATCTTCAATTATAATTTCTTCCTCACATTAATTTAGAGTTACTTTTGCAGGCTATTCTGCCAAGGTCATTTCATTTATTATAAGTTAAAAGCCTATTTTTTAAAATTTAATATCATTAATATTTAATTCTTCTTATATAAGATTATCCACACAAATTCACTACCATATAACAAGACATCTAACAAGATATATGGTAGTGAATTTGTGTGGATAATCTTATATAAGAAGAATTAAATATTTATGATTTTAAATTTTAAAAAAATAGGCTTTAAACTTATAATAAATTAAATGACCTGGGCAGAATAGCCTGTAAAAGTAACTCTAAATTAATATGAGGAAGAAATTATAATTGAAGATGTCCTTGAGGATGGCTAAAATGAACGAAAAGTTGGACTGGTGAAAAATAAAAAGTGTTGAGACAAAAAAGGATACAAATTTTTGATTTATTTAATAAATAATTACCTTGTCTCAAGAAATTGAAATAATATAATTCTTTTGTTTATTTGTGTTTTTTTCCTGCTGAT
>NW_027109066.1:420428-423283 GCF_000696795.3 Halyomorpha halys
CCCGACCATCTTACTTATTATCTAATATGAAAATGGTGAATGAATAATAATCTTCCTTATTTAAATTATATTAGTTTTTACAAATACAACAGACGTTTCGGGGCTATCCCCCATCTTCAGGTTCCTGATTAACATGTCTAGATAATATATAAATTACTCCTTATTAATCTCATAAAGCTTCCTCAAGGTTATCTTTAACTATGAATAACAATTGGCAACATTTTTAGAAGCTTTTCTCTGGCTACATTATCTTTTTGAACATAATTAAATGGATTTATAACAATATTTAAATAAAATAAAATTTGAACAAAACTGCTTACTTATTTATGCTTATAATATCTTTGCGTGTAAAGAGGATTTATTGAAGTTGGAATTGGATTGGATAGTTGATATCAATTTGGCGTAGCAGCCATCTTTCGCTGCATTCGACTCAATTTGCATTTGCTCTTAAGAAGAAAGTTATTCATTTGAAGTTATTTATGTCAGTTTCTAAGCAAAGTTTGCCAGAGTTTGCGGCTTATTAAGTGCAAAAAATATTACTTCGTTTCTATGAAACGTCAGTTTTCACAGTAAAGGTTATTTAGTTAAACAGCTTCATTAAAATCAAAATATTTTTCTTTAATTATATTATTTCAAAATTTTTTGAGACAAAGTAATTATTTATTAATTAAATCAAAAATTAATATCCAATTCTGTCTCAACACTTTATTTTTCAGTAATCCAACGTTTCGGCCATTCTAGCCATCTTCAAGAACATCTAAATATTTAACAGCTTATATTATATCTTCATTTTTTAACACTTACAACAACATCATTATTCACTATATAATATAACATACCATCAATACAAACTCTTCCTCCCATTAATTTAAAATTTCTTTGCAGGCTATTCTGCCCAGGTCATTTTCTTTATTATAAGTTCACAACCTATTCCAACAGTCAATTATTAAAAAGTCATATTTATTATTAATAAGCTTACTAAGCTTAAGTCTAGATACCTATTTATTTAAAACTTAAAAATCATTAACATATAATTTGTTAAAAACAATTTAAATTTTTGGAATAGGTTTTGAACTTATAATAAAGAAAATGACCTAAAGAATAGCCTGCATAAGAAATGTTTAAATTAATGTGAAGAAGAGTTTGTATTGAAGGTATGTTATATTATATAGTGAATAATGATGTTGTTGTAAGTGTTAAAAAAGGAAGATATAATATAAGCTGTTAAATATTTAGATGTCCTTGAAGATGGCTAGAATGGCTGAAACGTTGGACTACTGAAAAATAAAGTGTTGAGACAGAATTGGATACTAATTTTTAATTTAATTAAGAAATATTTTTCTTTTAAATATTTATCCTCAATTTTGAGCGTGTTAATAACTTTTCAATTATAGAACTGAACAGTTCAGAGTTTAGTAAAGACGATGAGTTTTTCATCTGAGAATCGTTTTAAAAAAAGTTTACTTTAAGGAAGTTCTCCAAATTCTGATCAGATGGAAATCTGTTGGAAATAAGTCAGGTGAATAAGGTGGGTGTGAAAAAACCTAACACAGCTCCTTTATTTTATTCACTGTCTGTCGTGAAACATGAATCGTTGTGTGAGAGTATAGATCCCTACCCATTAACCGATGTAGGATGTTTTTTGACAAGTTGTTGATGCATAATGTCAATATCACTGCAGTATAAAGTGGATGTGATGGTTTCAGCTCTGGGTAAAAAGGAGTTATGAATTATAATAAGGAGAAAATGAATTATTCCTACCATTGACTACCAAACAGCAATCGATAATTTTTTGGGTTCAAAATCGATTTTGAAACGTGTCCCGATCTTTTGTCGATATTTAACCATTGACCTGACCGAGGCTTATTGTCATATACAATCCACGTGATTTTCCTTTCGAGAAAAGGATCGTTTTTGCGCCTAGGTTCCCTAGATAAGGTTCCCATAGATCTACTTCATTTACTTTACTAATAGGCCTGTAAGCGTCTAGAAACTGTCGATGCACTTGTATTGTAGTTGTGTAGCATGTCCTTTAACTGTTTGCTAAGGGTTTTCTTTCTTAGCAAGCCTAAGTTCATGGTCTTTTCCTGGAATGGTTATCCAAATCTCTGTCACCAGCCAAAACATTTTCAAACCACCGGTGAATATGTTAGTTACAACCCCTCGCAAGTGTAAAGAGATTAGAAGTTGTAGTAAATGTTATCACCAATAGTTTGCTATATATACAATGAAAATCCATCACGCCGTTCTAGAGAAATTCGTGCTTCTTCCTCTGTTCTGTTCTGAATCTTTTCAATGTAATGAGGTGTAGATAGTTGACCGTAGATTAATGATTGGAGAAGTTTGTCGGGGGTGCGGTCAGTAAAGAACAACATAAATAAACAAAACCATATTTATTTAATTTATGCCGACGTTTCGTCCTGAGTTTCAGGTCTTCATCAGGGGCTATGGCGTAGAAGGTAGGCCTGCAAATTGCAAGGCCTACTGAAGACCTGAAACTCAGGTCGAAACGTCGGCATATAATAAATATGGTTTTGTTTATTTATGTTGTTCTTTGCTGACCGCACCCCCCGACAAACTTTTCCAATCATTTCAATGTAAATATCAAAGATCCCAAAATATATTTACTGTTCTACAAAGTAAGGAGAGAATATAAAATTGAATTAACTTGGTCAACGTTTTAATTAGTGTTTTCTAGGAACAGTCAATAAAATATTAATTTCTTTTAAGAAAAACATTAAAATATAAAGTTTGATACAAATAAATGATTGTTTTTGACATAATGGAGAAAGCTTTTTATTAAAAAAAAAAAAGGAAAAACAATAAACATTATTTTTTTTTTTATAAAATTTAAT
>NW_027109066.1:424004-424450 GCF_000696795.3 Halyomorpha halys
TAAAATGTGTTGAGACTAAAATGGATAGAAATTAAATTATTTATTTTAAAAAAATTAACCAGTCTCAAGAAAGTGTTTAAGATTATAAATTAAATAAACATTATTTTTTTTTTTATAAAATTTAATCTTGACATAATAAAAGTGACTGTGCATTAATAGAAATTCAGAAAACAAATACCAACAACAAAAGGTGAGCAACCTTTGAGTAACTCTAAACTGTCCAATATGGCTTAACAGATGCCACGCCCACGAAAGGAATGGACCCCCCTTCTGGCCTCACTCTGCTTGGAGGCGTTCCCTATCCATTATACCGTGTCCTCCAATAGCTAACTACACAATAAAGGCTACATCAAACACTGTTAGCCATCACGAATTGTCTGGAATACTCCACGGCTGATGTATTCCAGGTAAGTATACAGCGTTATCCAAAATTTGTTAGGTATATA
>NW_027109066.1:425790-435059 GCF_000696795.3 Halyomorpha halys
TTAAGTTTGTAAATAGTAAATGAAAAGGTTAATAGTAACAGATAGATAAGAGAAGAAATATTAAAGAAAATACAAATAAAGAGATGTAAAAAGAATATATATATATATTAATCAATTAATTGAATATACTTCAATTAAATTTGAAAAAGTATCTTTATTTACATATCCCATATTACATTACAAAAATACTGACATGGTTAAATACAGTCTGTCGGGTAGATTTTCAATAGCTTTTCGTTCCCTAATTGTGTTGTGTTCGATTGTAATTGAACGTTGTAATTAAAAACTGCCTACTTACATTTCATACACTAAAATAATTTATCCCAACATTTTCCGTTTAAAATTTTTCTGCTCATTATATCCAACTAAATAATTTTTTTATCTGAACCCAAAACAGGTGTTCCCTGTCTACTTAATAAACTTTTTATCCCCCTTGTAATCCAGGAGCCCAATAGGAAAAATAAGTCAATTATTTCACCCTAATTTTTGATTACTTTAATAAACACTATGTATAATTACTAGTCATTATTGATGAGTCTGCCAAGTATAGCTAGGAGGAATACAAAATGGTGACTGTTTCAAAACGTTAAACAAAATTATTATTCATTCGGAGCTCTATACCATTAAAATTACCAACCACACTATAAAACTAATCATCATTTAAAGAAGGGTACATTTTCTAAGATATACCTTAAAGAGTTATTTAAATTTAGTAATTATTTAATTTATTTTTAAAAGAAACATTTCAAAACGAAATAACGGAAAATGACTAGTTGGAGAATTTTTTTTGGAAATCTATACCTCAGAAACAATTAGACGTACAGATTATCAAGTAATTATAATGTTTATCTTTATAGTGATTCTAGTTTTTAAATTTGGATATATTATTTTGCCAGAGCAACTAGAGATCAATTTATTTTATATCAAATAATAAGAATAACTACTATTCCTACAAAGATAAAGGTTATAAAATACTTAATTGTACACTAAACTATCTTTAATTTGAGTACTGACAGATATCTCTATGTCTAAAGATTCCTGAAATATAGTTTTTCTAAAATTGATGAATAATATTATATAATAATACTGTGATATAAGATTAAATAATAAGAATAGACCAGCAGGCAGAATAGTATTTCTGGGTCATAGTATATCATTTTCAACTTCAGGCGCATTGTAAATATTGCTAGATTAAACTATCTTAAAGTCTCCTCTTCCCGTTTTAAGTTAATATTTCAAAAGTGATATAGAGCCGTCGTCCATTTCTTGAAAGCCCCCCCCTATCATGCCACCAATGTATAACCGCCTTCAGCGGACCATGTTTGCTCATCTTATAATGCCATACGGCAAACCAACATATAATGTTATTTGTATATTTATAATGTATTGCATTATATTATTATATATTCTGTAACCTTATAAAAAATAAAGAGGTTTGAAAAAAAATAAAATAAAAAAAAATAAATAAAAAAGAGGTCTTAGCGGGGCGGGTAAGCATTGCCTTTTTTGTGTTAGATTATATTTTTATTGAAGGCGATCAACATCTAGGTTATTACACCCTTTTTACTTTATTTATCTTCTTGTCTTTGACATTTGATAGTTGAATTTAGACTATTTCCTTTTTACACTGGTCGATATTGGTGGATTATATTTTAGTATAAAGTTGAGTTTCTTTCAGAAATTTTATTATTTTGTCTATGGATTTTGCTGAGTCTTTAAGGGCCAATTCTCTTGTACGAGGAATTTTATTATTTTCGAAGCCTTGACGAAATGATGAGCGTTCTTCAATTATATGCTTTATCGATAATAGGGACTGACAGGTTTGGCATATAGGTTGGTCCTCTTTTGTGATTAAGTGGAGGTGTGTTAATTTGGAATGTCCTATTCTTACTCTTGCAGCAACCACTTCTTCTCGTCTGTTTCCCCTTCTGACACTTTTGTGTGTTTTTTTTACATTTCTTAGTTTATTGGTGAGTGGTACCTCAGCCCACATTGAATCCCAACTTTTTCAGATTCTGTTACTTGAAAATGCCTTTATGTCTTTCGGTTCGTAAATTTGGAGTGGTGGAACGTTCATTTTTGTGTTATGGTCTCTTTATAAGGGTAAGAATAATTACAAAAATATGCATAAACAAAAATATCTATGGTTAAGTTCACAGTAGTGCTAAGAACATTTCCACCAACTTTACGAAAAATATCATTTAATGGCTCTCTATTTTTGTAAAATTAGAACTTTTAAATTAATTTTCCTATTTTATAAAAAAGAGAATATTTTTAAAAGAGAGAAGTTGTTTTTTCGTAAAGGTAGTGGATATGTACTGAGCACAACTGTGGAGTAAGGTCATCGATATATAGTTTGTACCTATCTCCTAACTCAAGCTGGTTATTAACTGATAAGAATAAAAACAATTTTCCTTTTCGCTAACGACCTAGTGGAAATGCCTAAAGTAGCCTTTGGAAACATACAGTTCTCATTGTTTGCAGAAATAAATAAAAAATATTATAAAATTTATAAATTACTGATGGAGAAATAGATAATAAACACATCCTATTCCAACGGGAAAAACTGATACCTCCCGATATTTCCTGATCGCATCCCAGTCTTCCATATACTGTTGTATTTTATATTTATATATTCTATATAAAGCTAAGTGAAACTAACAAACAATAACAGTCCTTTAGTTGAAATGTTAAAAAAATATTACAATTTTTTCTTACCACATATAATATTATATATTTATGAATGGAATATGGTCCGGGTGCGGTAAAAAAAAAACTTAAATAGTAGATAATTATACTATTTTATTGAGCCAACGTTTCACCCCACGTTGCAGGTCTTCGTCAGGGCTAAAAAAGATACAAACACATAGTTACAAAAGGAAAAAAAGAGAAAAAAAACATAAGTGTAAAATAACAGGGGTATAAAATGTAAGTTTGTAAATAGTAAATGAAAAGGTTAATAGTAACAGATAGATAAGAGAAGAAATATTAAAGAAAATACAAATAAAGAGATGTAAAAAGAAAAAAACACAAATCAAATGATGAGACAGAATGCATACCTGTTTTGACGGCAGTCAAAAATAAAGTGACCGTTGGTATTGGGAGGAGTGGGGATGGCAGTTATGCCACAATAACGAAAATAATTTGTAAAGTAAACATAGTAAAAAAGTATTTAAATTAGGTGAACAGTAAAGTATAAAATAATGGGATACAATGTGTGTAAGTAATTAAGAAACAAAATATACCAAATGAGCGGGGATACAGAAAAGTGTAAAATATAGATCTTAAGAAGATAACACATGAATATAAATTAAAAGATAGATACATGAATATAAATGAAACAGGAAGGATAGTGAATATAAAAAATTTAAAAAAATAATAAATAAATTAAATGAAAAAATAAAAAATGGGAGAATTTAGAAAAACAAGAATAAAAGATATGACAAGAAAATGGGCTTCTGAAATGCAGAAAAAAGTGATAAAAATGAAAAAAAAAAAAGTATTATGTGGATTTTATTATGTTCAACATATTTCGATATGTAAGGGAGATGCAGTCTTTATAAACTTTATGATTGACGGAATTCTCTGTCAAATTCTCTTATTTCATTTACGGAATTCTCTGTTTCATCTTTATACACGGTAAATCAATAATCTTCCATTATATATTTATAAATGAATAAAGGCTTGAAGCTTCCTATATATTCATCAATCTACTAGGATAAATATATAGGAAGCTTGAACCCTTTATATATTTTTATTTATTTTGATAAATACATAATATTATGTATTTTTTAATTACTAAACGCATTTTCGATACTTTCGTTCATTCGTCTAGGCGTTCGTTTAAACAGGCATTATCGACATAAATAAACACACTTTAACGGAACTAATCTTATCATTTTTCAAATTTTCTGAAAAATTTAATATAGAATGAAATTAATATCTATTCCTGTATGGTCAGGGATGCAGTACTTTTTAGGGAAGTACTGCTACTAGAACGTCGATTGTGCACGGAGATGATTTGGTTAGAATCAAGCTTCACCGCCAGATATTTCCCCAATCAAGGGTAATCACTTTATGTGGACTGAAGGGTTCCCGAAACCACAGGTTTGACTCACGACTACAGAATAAATAAATATGTGTCACTGCCGGAATCGAATTCTAGTCCTTGGAGTTAGTAAGACAGTGCCTTGCTATTGAAACACCCCACTCCCATATGTTATATTATAATTATTATTTTCTTTATTTAGTTTATTATAAATTAAATTATCTCATTATCTCTGTTGTTTTTAAATAAAGATATACATTTTTATAATCGGGGTCGTTCGAAACAGTTTTTTAATAATCGATTTGTTTTATTTTTTGTTTCTTTAAATATTTATGCCTTATTAACGGACACCTCCATATTGCGGCCTAAATATCCTTTTACTTGGAGTGTCCGTTACGCAGAAGTGTTTATTGTATACTGGACATGGACTTTTCTATATTTGTTCTATAATAATAAAAATAACTAATGATGTAAATATTCCGAATACTATTTAATACTAAAGAAAGAAGCGTGGAGCCGCTTTGGGCGTAGAGCGAGAGCGCTGTGGTACTAATTAGAGATGTGTTGGTATACCGTTACTCTGAACCGCTAGTTGTCCTATATAAAGCTCCTTCCATACTATATACCAACAGCAAATATCTTTCTATATATCTATGTATCTATATATATATATATATTTTCTTTCCTTTGTATAATTGTCCTATCCAAGAGGAGTTTATTAAAAAATTGTACACTCCATGCGAACCCACGTACTATATGTATGTAAGGTGAAGTTTTTTTTTTATAATTTATTTATTGTTATTTACAACTATATAAAAATATATACAAGTAAATTTGCTGTTCGCAATAAAATGACATGATACAAACATGTGGTGAATCTGCCCATTGATAGAACTCCAATAACATTTATAGTGAGGAGAAGATGGTTGGGGGTGCGGTCAATGAAAAACACAAATAAATATGATTAACTTATTTTAATGTGCCGACGTTTCGGCTAGAGTTTCTAGCCTTCTTCAGTGCTAAAAACAAAACAAGATAACAACCACAGTAAGTATAGAAAAATAAAAAAATATAAAAAGAAAGTATAAACAGAATAATTTTACATATACAATCAATAATGTTACAAAATATAATTAATAAAATGAAGTGATGAGAGAAGCGGGAAATAAAATGTATACATAGGTAATTGAAAAAGCGGGTACAATAACTTACTTAAGGATATTTATATTTTCTTTTTATATTTTTTTATTTTTCTATACTTACTGTGGTTGTTATCTTGTTTTGTTTTTAGCCCAGAAGAAGGCTAGAAACTCTAGCCGAAACGTCGGCACATTAAAATAAGTTAATCATACTTATTTGTGTTTTTCATTGACCCCACCCCCAACCATCTTCTCCTCATTTATCATCCACGGTCAACTATCTCTCATAGTTATGAACATTTATAGTGGATTAGATCTCGAGGCCATGTTCTTTTCAGAAAATGAAATAGAAGCCAGGTTAGAAACAAGTGGGTTTGGGTGGTTGGGATGCTAAATCGATAAGGTATGGAATATTGAAGTCCTAAAGGATGACTTGATTTGTGACAAAGGAGCATTAAGGATTAAGGATTGGATACGAGATTGTACAAGAGCCCAAGAAGAGAAAAAAAGGCAGTTCTCTCACCCGAATTTTTGATTACTTTAATGAAAACTATGTATAATTAATATTCAAAATTGATGAGTCTGCCAATTATAGGTAGGAGGAATAAAAAATGGCGGCTGTTTAAAAGCGATAAAAAAATTTAATTTTTCATTCGGAGCTCTATATCTTAAAAAGTAGCAACAACACAAGAAAACCTAAGAGAACGTCATTTAAAGAAAAGCGAATTTGCTAAAATATAAGCCCTAATAGATTTATTTAATACCTTCAATATTGATGTCATTTCTTTTTCAGAATATTAAAATTGAAGGCTAATTGCCTTTGTCCCATATAACTTTTTCTAACAATTTTTTTGATAAGTGAAGGAAGGAAGTAAAAGTGCTCTGTAAAAAAGGTTTTAAATCTAAGAAAAAAAATTTTAGAAAAAGTTATATGGGACGAAGACAATTAACCTGCAATTTTAAGATTTTGAAAAAGAAATGATATCAATATTGAAGGTAGTATCATTGAGAATGGCCTGGGGGCCGAAACGTTGGAAAAATTTTAAAGAATAAAAATTAAGAGAAAAAAAGAATCAATATTGTTTTTAAATTAAGAATAAACTAAACCACTCTCAAACAAGCATATATAAAATAATTAATGATTTATTTACGTTAAATAGTTCTCGAGATATAGCTTTTTAAAAATCAACATTTCATAAAAATGTTGTATGGAACGTACTGAAATATCAGTAGTTAGTGAATTTATTTTGAAAAATCTATATCTCAAAAACCATTTGACGTACAGATGTCTATTAGCACTCAAATTAAAATTAGTTTAATGAGCTATAAAGTAGTTTATTATATTTATCTTTGTAGGAGTAATAGTTTACATGAAATTTGCTGAATATGATAAACAATCATTGAATATCATAAACACTACTATCCCTGCGAAGATAAGTGTCATAAGCTACTTTATAGTAAGTTAAATTTCCTTTGTTTTGTGTGTGGCAGACATATGAGCGTCTTATGGATCTAGAGATATATTTTTTCAAAAATCCAACATTTTATACGAACAACTAGAAATTAACATTTTGTGATTTTATTTTGTCAAATATCATAAAAACTACTACTCCTACAAAGATAAACATTACTAACTATTTTATAGTAAATTTAACTAGCTTTAATTTGAGCGCTGGCTAACATCTGTACGTCCTATGGTTTCTGAAATGAAGTTTTTCATAAATCAAACTTATTGTCCTAAAAATTATAAATCAATTTATTTTAGCATATATCATGAAAACTACTATTCCTACGATGGTAAAGGTCATAAACGTCTTTATAGTCCATTATACTAGCTTTAATTTAAGTGCTAATGGACATCTTTACGTCACATAGTTCCTGAGATATAGATTTCTCAAATTAAATAAACTACTAATCTTTCAGTAGATTCTTTAAATTTTGCTTTTTAAAAAGCTATATCTCGAGAACTCTTGAACGTAAAGAGCTCTTTTAGGGTTAATATTTCAGCAAATTTACTCTTCTTTAAATAATGTTCTTTTAGATTTTCTAGTCTTGTAAGATATAGAGCTCCGAATGAAAAATTAGTGTTTTTTAAGGTTTTAAAACAGCTGCCATTTCTTATTCTCCCTACCTATACTTGGCAGACTCATCAATTTTGACTAGTAACTATACATAGTTTTCATTAAAGTAATACTAAGAGGAATTCGAAGGTTTAGCGGAGCCCGAAGCTCAACTCCATATGTCCAGATTGGCCTTTTTATTGTCATGTAGATCAGTCTTTTGTAATGTGTTGGAAGTTTAGACCGTTTGTCTAGTAAGTGCTGTAAAAGTCGAAATTGACGTGAAGTTTCCTGACTTTTCAGTATTGTGTGAGGATACTTTATTGCGTGTTCCTATTGTAATGATAAAGATGAATCGTTAGATACACTCTTTATTAGTCTAAACAACAATGTTTACACCTGATCATAAAGTAATACGTTCACAATTATCATCAAAAGAAATATTCAGTTTTTTTTTTTAGACAACGAAAAAAAAACACCTAGTTCTTCGTTATTCATTGTTAGTAATTGATCATATGGTGAAAGGTTTTAAATGGGTTTACCACTAAAACAAATGTAAAATAATGAAACATTAAATGAATTATAAATAAAAATAGATTTAAAAGAAATATAGTAGAGAAATAAAAATGTTGATAATAATTTCGACAGTGGCAAACAGTCTCTTTGCTAACGTTGACTACTGCCGCTGAAGACGTAAAAATCTTGCCACCACAATACCAGTCGTTTTTCCAGATGTAGTCCAAGGTAGCGGATCTGTTTGAGAGGAATGAGTAGGGTATTATTGACTACGATAATATGGAATGAGTAGACATTAAATTACATTTTGGTTCTTTTGATCAAACCCAGACCCACGCAACCTAAAATCTTCCAATATTAATTTTGATTTTCTTTGTAAGCTTCTTTAATCAAAAGCTAACAAAATTTCCTCGCAGGATCCCTCAACGACGCAGACGTAGCTCCCCCCGCCTACATCGTCAAGTACAACAGGTTCGTAGACACCATCCTGGACAGGATCAACAAGATCCTGAGGAAGAGCTACGACCCGGTCAACGTGAGGTTGCAATCTTCCTCCGATACCAAGAAGAACAAGAACAAGAAGAGGAAGAACAAGGAGAAGCAGTCCAGGGTCACAGAATCGTGAGTAGATTTCCTATTGCATAACTTATTTATGGATATGAATATATAATAGAAATCCCGCAAGAACACTAATAATTAAATAATGATAGTCACTCCGACTGACAGTCTGATCTGTAACCTAATAATGAAATGTAGGAGCCGAGGTAACGTGACTGAAGCAGCGACTGAAGTAATGACTGAACTGACCACAGTGGCCTCTCCGGCATCGACCCAAGCTGCCGAGCCGAGGAAGAGGAAGCACCCAACTGCCGCCTCGCCAGCTGTCAAGGTAATCTCGGTTAAAGTAGTACAAGTCAGGGAACTTGAGCAGATTCTCGAAAATAAATATTTTTATAATGGCCTATATTAAGGACCAAAATGTATATACCAATATTTAACGGTTTATTTTGGACAGTATCGTATATTGCTTATTCGATAATGACAAGTCACCTAATTTTATTTTTATTTTATAAAATCGGTATTTTGTCTTAAAGCTCACAAATTAATATTTAATTTGTTTTGTCATGCAAAAAAGCAAGCCGCAATTATTGTTTTGGCATCGCATCATTTCTACATAAAGACACGATAGAATTATCTATTCATTGCAGGTGTTATTTTGATTTATTTGATTCTTTTAGTTTCCTATGTTATTTAAGCATTTATGTATCATGAGTTATATTCCTTATCGTTCTGGTGTATTAGCTAATTGCAGAAATACTACTATAAAGACCCCACAAAAATTTGTTATGCAAGTGCTAAAAGATGTCGAAAATATAATCTTTTTTTATATTATTTCAATTTCTTGAGACAAGGTAATTATTTATTAAATAAATCAAAAATTTGTTTCCAATTTTGTCTCAACACTTTATTTTTCATCAGTCCAACGTTTCGGCCATTCTAGCCATC
>NW_027109066.1:440149-440806 GCF_000696795.3 Halyomorpha halys
TTAATCGAACTTATTTGTGTTTTTCATTGATCGCACCCCCAATTATCTTCTCCTCATTCATCATCCACGGTCAACTATCTCTCATAATTATAATATAAATAGATAAAATAATTTTTGAGGCGATGAGCTATAATATAATATATTGTTCCCGGGGGTAACTCCTATGCTAACCCGCATTGCTAACGAGTCATCCCGGTTCATAATCCCAACCATTACAATAACTTATATCGGTTACTATTAACCTACGAGCCGGGGGGGAGGGGGGGGAGAATACAGTTATTTCACCCCATTTTTTTATTACTTTAACGAAAACTATGTATAATTACTAGTCTAAATTGTTGATTCTGCCAAGTATAGTTAGGGGGAATCAAAAATGGCGGCTGTTAAACGTTAAAACAAATTAATTTTTCATTCGGAGCTCTATATCTTTAAAACTACCAACAATACTAGATCATCTAAGAAAACATCAATTAAAGTAGAATAAATTTGCTAAAATATGAGCCCTAACAGAACTATATACATGAAATAGTTCCCGAGATATAGCTTTTTAAAAAGAAACATTCCATAAAAAATGTACTGAAAAATCTTAAAGTTAGTACATTTATTTTGAGAAATCTATATCTCAAAAACCACTCGACGTCTATCAGCATTCAAATT
>NW_027109066.1:441319-443417 GCF_000696795.3 Halyomorpha halys
TGGATATCTTCCGATAAACCTTTTATATAATATAATCCATAATATTTCTTAATAATTGCTTTACTATTTGTTATTTTATTTTCCATTCTATCTTTATTATTATTGTCCAGCAATCTATATAGATGAAACTAAGCAAATGTTGGGGTCTAGAATGGCCGAAACGTTGGACTGTTGAAAAATAAAGTGTTAAGACAAAATTGGATACAAATTTTTGATTTATTTATAAACTTTTTGTTAGAAAATTACTATCAAATCTAAAATAATAGATTATAAATTTGTGAAGATCACTTCGTTGTAAATATATTGCATGATATAAATTGAGAGTTCATTAGAGGTGATATTTAGTTTTAAAAACTTCTGAAAGTAACAAGAATTGTAATGATTTTACCTTCCAGTTAGGAAACGATATGGAGAATCATGTTCGATTTAAAATAATAGCTCCAGAAAAAAAAAAAAAATAATTAAAGCAGACAGCCGACGATTCAGATTTGATTGTCAATCCGATGAGATGCATATTCACACCACCAGAGCCTCCATCTACCTTCGGTAAAAGACTTTAACATAATTTGGAAGACAGTTAGCTGAGACATCATAATAATAATTTAAAGGCAACTAAAAATTGTGAATTGCTAAATCAGTGTTATTTATTTATGTCTTAATAACCTCACGTATGAAACCATCATGGTGGTTTCCTTCTGCTAGTTCACATATGAAAAAGCTTAGTTTTTAAAACTTTTTTTTTTTTTAAATACTTTTTATTTATTGATAGATATTACAATCTGCCACATAGTTGTGCAATAGGTAATAGTGATGAATGATCACATCCATACTAAAATAAGAATACAAATAAATAAGTGAATGAAAAAAAAAATATCTCTTAAAATATATACAAACAGAATGAACATAATCAAACTATCTGTATGAAAAATAAATAAATAAAATAACATAATGATAAAATAATATATACAATATTTACATAATCGAACTGAGGATCCCTGAGCCCACTCTATCCCCCACGTGTGAGGGGTAGAGCAGAGCTCAAGAGATCCCAGCGCATCCCTCTCGCCGCATCACTGGTAATGAGCCAGTGGAGGCTGAACAAGTGCCCTCAAGCCGCAAACACTCAACTTGAAGTTTTTAAAACTAAAATTAAAAATTAATTCTGTATCTATCTTAATTGAAACTTATATGATTCGGTTTTCGAATTGACTGATAATAATATTAACATTATTTCATATTTGTTTTTCTTTGTCGTCAAATACCCTTTGGATAGTTAAATCTTTGGAGAACTCTACCATTAGATATTCTTTTTTTCTGATCTGTAATTCATATAAAACATTAACGATATCATCCTTACTGGTATAAACAATACGTTATTATTGACAAAATGTATTCAACACACAAAATCGGTAAAGCTGCAGAGTTTATAATGATTCTCTTTAAGTGAACTTAATCAGAAATCACCTTACCCCATTGGAAGATATGAGTTCAGTTTTACAGTCAAGATTCATTAATTCGTAAACTTATAATAACTCTGAATTATACTCGTTGCGATATCAATGTTAGGTATTTAAGCGCTATTCTAATATTAAGGATCAATAATTTGGTTATTGATTCATTGAGTATAATCAAAATTGGAAAAACCATTTTGGAGAAAATCGGAAAAACAAATATGGAAAATGGAACTCATAAAGTGGCACTTCCAACCTGCTTTAAATATATAATTGCAGTTTCGTACGACATCTCGTTTTTGATTAAGGCTGTTCACATATACACAGACCATTTTGCGAAATTTGGTTATTTGGACTCGGGTTTAGGAGGCCTCAAAACGTTTATTTCTCGTTGAAGGGTGGAATAAGGCATTATGCACGCTCACGATACTTTCCCTTACTGTATATTCCATATAAATGTAGGCGAAAGTAAAAACAGAACATTTACAATTGTTATTTGAAATATTTATAATACGTATTCTGGTCTCGACCGGTATTCATAAAAACACAGAGCCCATAGCTTTTACCCCGTTGTTAATTGGACCGTGTTGGAGATAAAATGATTTGAGGTGATGAGCTATAATATAAATAGATAAAATGATTTGAGG
>NW_027109066.1:449877-452899 GCF_000696795.3 Halyomorpha halys
CTTCATTACCTAATAATTCTCCTAGGCGTCTGAAAAGAAGATGGCCTCGAAATGTTCTCTAGAAATGTTATTGGAGTTGTATCAGTGGGTAGATTCTTCACATGTTTGTATCATGTCACTATGTCACCTACAGCAAATTTACTTGTTGTATATATGTGTATACAGTTGTAAACATCAATAAATAAATTATTAAAAAAAAAAAAATTGACAAATATCATGAAAACTACTACTCCTACGAAGATATAACCTTAATGTCATGAACTACCTTTAGTTTGAGTGCTAAGACAGCTGTACGTCTAATGATTCTAGAGATAAATATGTATTTTTATTAAAGATATAATTTTATTTTTATATTTAAATAAATCTAGTAATAGTGAAATTTTGATAAATTGAGGATTAGCATAAAAAATAAATTCATTCTTAATCAAATCTATTTATATTTTAAAAAGTGGATCTAATACAAAATAAATAGAGGCAAGATAGATGGATATCATGTTATTATCAAATCCATTCAAAATGAAAACTAAAATATTATTATTAAATAAATATCTTCAATTATTTTTAAAAAAACCCAATATTGGCGACCCCGCCATGATTTCGTCTTTCCTTATAACCTTTATAATAATAATGTGAACCGCTACGACCTATAAAGGGTCAAGGGTCATGGGTTCAGTACTCTGTAAGGAAACAATGGTTATACAAGGAAATGATTTTTTCAAGACCATGCTTAACCGCCAGATTCCCATGTGGGTACTCTTAATTGAGCTAAACTTTATGAGGCTGGGTGGACTCCAGGAGGTCACAGGGTTTACTCACAGCTACAATGTAAAAGAAAATATTTATCTGCCATAGCCGTATTCAAAACGGACTCCTTGGCGTTTGTAGCATAGTGCCTTACCATTGTGCCACCGTGCATCCTATATATAACATTTATAATGAATATAACTTTTATTTTTAGACACGAAACGGCCTTAGAGACCACTCGTATATCATTTCTTCCCAACTTTCCCCACACATTTCCCTCCTTTCCTTTCTTCCCACCTCTTCCTCATTCTTTCAGACTGCACTCTTCTTTCTTCCTCACTCCATACTCTCCTCCTTCACTCCTCTTTGGCACCCACAAGTACCTTTATCTTCCTTAATTTTTCCCTATATTCATCTCTATTGAGGCAATCTCCCCGTTTCTTTCTTCATCTGCTTAATGTACCTCCCGCCTCCCCTACATTTCCCCAAAGATATCCAAATATTAATATTTAATTAAAATTCTTATTATATTAATATATAATTAATTATAATTATTATAATGAATAAAATTATTATATTGCTGCCCCAGTTGAACAGTGTAACATCTCAAAAAATAGTTATTTACATATATGTATGTAATCTTAGCAATTAAGTGATCTACACAGAATCATAGTAAAAAATATGTAACAAAATCAAAGTAAAACATATATATTTCGAGGTATTGCAGTTTTGAAGTCTATATGATTGTATTTTACCCTTATTGCTAAGATAAAATGCATTTCTTAAAATAAACATTTTTTAGATGTTAAAATGGGACAGTAATATGTAATAGACGAGACAGAGGAATTGGTGATGGCGGCGCATGCGCGGGAGGTATCGGGCAGAGAGGGAGAGAAAAATCACTTCTGAATACACAGTTTTTAAACCTAACTCAGCTCACAGAGAAAACAAACAATACACTAGACTTTACATCAATGTCCATTCATTAAAAAAACAACCGACGACAGAACATATTATTTTTCTCTCCCTCTCTGCCCGATACCTCCCGCGCATGCGCCGCCATCACCAATTCCTCTGTCTCGTATATTACATATATATACACATTTTTTATATAGTGAACCATCATCCAATACTTATCCAATTATACAATAACAAGCCTTATAATAAAGGCTATATACTATAGACCTAGCTGGGTACTAACTGTTGGTTGTTGACAGAACAAGACAAAGTCCAAGCCGAAGAGCGGTGCCCCCCGGGCCAAGGCCACTCTCTACGGCCTCTCTTCCATCCAGAGGGAAGGTGACGTCACCGTGAACGTAATGAGCTCCCACACCACCGTGAAGACCAGGTTCCTCGTTGGCCCGCTGGTCCTCAAAGTAGAGAAGGAGGTTTGTATATCAATAATAATTATTTTATTAAAAATATGAAGATGAGCGAGGGGCGGTCACGAATAAACAAAAAAATAATAGCCAATTATTTGTTGCCGACGTTTATTCCCACATTGCAGGGCTAAAAAAGATACAATAACAACTAAAAATATTTTTATAATGTAAGATAATCAGATACAAAAAAGGAAACTAAAATAATGTTAAAAATTAAATTATAAAATCAATTAACAAAAGTGAAATTGAAAAGAAAATTATATAAAAATGAACAATAAGATCTACAATAATAAGTATATATATTACAAAATAGCAAAGTTTGAGCTTAACTTCACTCACTCATTGTCCATAAGGGAAAATAATTGAATTACATTTGGTTAATTTTAATTTAAGTACTCCAATATATATATGACAGTGCACTAACTCTAATATGTTTAACCTATTCTATTAAGGCCAGGTCGAATTTCAATTGTTTTCTATGGTGACGAGATGATTGGTGTGTAGGTAACTGAGGCAGTTTCTATGGTGACGAGATGATTGGTGTGTATGTAACTAAGGCACTTTCTATGGTGACTAAATGATTGATGTGTAGGTAACTAAGGCACTTTCTATGGTGACTAAATGATTGGTATGGTATGTAACTGAGGCAGTTTCTATGGTGACTAAATGATTGGTGTGGTATGTAACTGAGGCAGTTTCTATGGTAACGAGATGATTGGTGTGTAGGTAATTAAGGCACTTTCTATGGTGACTAAATGGATGGTGTGTAGGTAACTGAAGCAGTTTCTATGGTTACTAAAAGATTGGTGTGTGTAGGTAACTGAGGCAGTTTCTATGGTGACTAAATGATTGGTGTGTAGGTAACTGAGGCAGTTTCTATAGTGACTAAATGATTG
>NW_027109066.1:453471-455254 GCF_000696795.3 Halyomorpha halys
TAAATGATTGGTGTGTAGGTAACCAAGGCAGTTTCTATGGTGACTAAATGATTGGTGTGGTATGTAACTGAGGCACTTTCTATGGTGACGAGATGATTGGTGTGTAGGTAATTAAGGCACTTTCTATGGTGACTAAATGGTTGGTGTGTAGGTAACTGAAGCAGTTTCTATGGTTACTAAAGGATTGGTGTGTGTAGGTAACTGAGGCAGTTTCTATGGTGACTAAATGATTAATGTGTAGGTAACTAAGGCAGTGTTTTTGGTGACTAAATGATTGGTGTGTGTATGTAACTGAGACAGTTTCTATGGTGGCTAAGTGATTGGTGTGTATGTAACTGAGGCAGTTTCTATGGTGACTAAATGATTGGTGTGTGTATGTAACTGAGGCAGTTTCTATGGTGACTAAATGATTGGTGTGTAGGTGACTAAGACACTTTCTATGGTGACTAAATGATTGGTGTGTAGGTGACTAAGGCAGTTTCTATGCTGACTAAATGATTGGTGTGTGTATTTAACTGAGGCAGTTTCATGCTACTTTCTAAATTCAGTTGAGGATGTAATTATTAAACAACTAGTACTGTTATCTTATAGTGTTTTTTTATGAATGTGATGTAGCAAAAATTACATTGTAATGTTTTTATTTTATATATGTTATTTTATTTTTATTTTATTCCTTCTATAAGGTCTACAAGTTCAGAATATATAGATTAATTTTTATCATGTGTCAATAATTCTGTGTTTAGTTCGGACGAGGTGCTAAGAAAGAATTGAGAAGTGCTACCGCAACAACAGCTGAGATGACAGGAAAGTTGAACCTCCGGGTGCTGAATGGAGGAGTAGCTACGCTCCATTCCATCAAGGTTCTACAACCCAAGCAGGTTTGCATTTAATTATTTAATTTTATTTAACAATGTAAACTAAAGGTCCAGTGCACAGTGAATGTTTCCTATCAGGGTAGCACATAATATCACAACAAAACTATAAATTTTGACTTTAGAAGGTATAAAAATGAAGAATAAGAGCTAGTTTAAAAAATAGATAAAATTAGGTGATAGTTTAAGCTGGACAATAGGGATTTTGAATCCGTGGAAAATTAGAAAAGTCAAATACTCTACAGATGCATTAAAGCTGGGCCTGATGCTGCACATTCCCTCAACTCCTTGCATGCTTTCCTCCTTATCCAATCAAGAACCTCTTTAGGCTGTTGTCTTAGAAATACCTGAGAAAGGTTCAGGCCTTTCCATTAAAGGGAGCAGGTCAACTTTCTGATTCCCTTCTCTCCAGGAACCCACGCTAGCTTAAGACTCTATATCCTTTTATAAATATATAAAAAGAGCTCTACATTATAATTTTGGATATTCCTAAGTTGTGTTCTATTATTATTTATTTAGTTATAAGTACTTGTTACATTTTTAAAAAAAGTTAAATTTTTCTTTAGGTGTTATACAACTTTTGGTTATTACCAAGGTTATATTAATTTTATAATATTGGAATATCATTCATTGACCATGTTTAATATATAAGAGGAAGATGATCTGGGTGCGATAAAAAAAAACAACTGAAATAGTAATTAATCTAAATTAATAATCCTTTTACTGGAAGAGACTTATGGAATTAAAAAGGATTTAGTGAATGACATAAATTCTTCCTAATTAAAAAACAATAGTTTATTTCATATCATCAGCAACGTTTCATAAGGAGGAATTTATGTTATTCACTAAATCTTTTTTAATTCCATAAGACTCTTCCAGTAAAAGGATTATTAAATTTAGAATAACAATAT
>NW_027109066.1:455589-461631 GCF_000696795.3 Halyomorpha halys
TATTGTTTTTTAATAAGGAAGAATTTATGTCATTCACTAAATCCTTAGTAATTAATCTATTTAATGTGTGCCAAAGTGTCGCCCCAGTTTGCAGGACTAAAAAGATACAAACCCCTAAAACAATGTAACAAAGTAAGATAATAGATATGGTGTAGTAAAAGTAAACTATAATGTAGTTTAATATTACTATACTTTAATAATATTACTATAATGTAGCTAAATATGATTTAAAATATGTAAAAATTTATATAGTAATGAAAATAAAATAAAATGAAAATAAGATGCATAATTAAAAGTTTAAATAAACAAGGATTAAAAAAATGTATTGGACAATTAATGAAAAGAGAAACAATAACAACTTGAAAAGTAATATAAAAATACAGTACATGCTAAAAAGTATTTTTTTTTTTTATAATATTAGAAAACTTTGTAATATATATTGTCGAAAATAAAGTTTACCAGTTACTACTATATTATGGTTGATACTGAAATGATATGTGCTTACTCTGATCTGCATTTATATTATTTGGTTAATGTAATGCTTTTTGTTAGATCTTTTGAAATATTCTAATATTAACCTGATACACAATTAACAATATTAGATTAATTGTAACCTCTCTGTTGACATTAGGTGAGAGTGGAGAGCCCGGATGACCATGACAGGACTAGAGAGTTCGTTTGGAGGCGGTCAGGCAGCATCGCCAAGCTGGTCTCTGAGAAGTTGCTGGCAGCCACCAAGTCAATGCTACAACCACCCCCTACTGCCAAACCCACCGCCTAGGAATAGAAAACTTTTCTTGCACCAACAACTCTGACTGTATCGTCCAAAATAGTCAATTTTTATTCTAATTTTAAAGATGTCAATGCATAGTACTGCTCCGAAAAAAAAAAAATTCTAAAACGTCAACAATAATATAGCAAAAAAAATCGAATTATGAACTGTTTAACTTAGTATTGCATAAAAGTGAAAAATTTCAAAAGATATTTAAATCTCATATTTTTCCTAAAATTTGATAATATTTTTCATTGAGAAACACTGCAATCTCCCATTATATGGGCAATATATCAATAATAAATGATTTTTATTATAATAAAACAAGGCATAATCTATCATGCACCTATAGGTAATGAAATTACAAAATAAATGTTCATAAAATTCGAAATAAATAAATATTTTACAAATAAAAAAAAAAGAAAAACTGTTCCATAAAAACTATTATAATATCAAAATTGAGCCGGATAGAATAAAAATGAAATTTACGAGTTACAATGAAAGTGATAAATGTCATAACTTGTTTCAAAACATACGAATAGAAATCCAAAGTTTCATTCTTTAAAAATATACACCATCATTTGCTGAGGATAGTGGCATGTTTTTATAGTTGAAGAAATAATATATACATATTTTTTAAAATTATTATTATATCAAGGGATGGGAAACCCTTCTTCACAAAGACCTATTTGCGTCTTTTGTAAGGTACTCCTCTACTTACCTGGAGATCTCATGGGAATGTTATGCTTTTAACAAAGCACATGAACTTCTTAAGATTAAATCTAGTAATATCTTCAGGTTTAACCTTAAGGTCTGTAGAATGACTCGGTTCCACACTCACACTGACTCGGTTCCACACTCACACTGACTGAGTTCCACACTCGCACAGACTGGTTCCACACTCGCACTGACTGGGTTCCACACTCACACTGACTGGATTCCACACTCACAATGACTTGGTTCCACACTCACACTGACTGGGTTCCACACTTACACTGACTGGGTTCCACACTCACACTGACTGGGTTCCACACTCGCACTGACTGGATTCCATACTCACAATTACTTGGTTCCACACTCACACTGACTGGGGTCCACACTCGCACAGACTGGTTCCACACTCACACTGATTTGTTTACACACTCACACTGACTGGGTTCCACACTCGCTCAGACTGGTTCCACACTCACACTGATTTGTTTCCACACTCACACTGACTGGGTTCCACACTCGCACTGACTGGGTTCCACACTCACAATGACTTGGTTCCACACTGACACTGACTGGGTTTCACACTCACCCTGACTGGATTCCACACTCACAATGACTTGGTTCCACACTCACACTGACTGGGTTTCACACTCACAATGACTTGGTTCCACACTCACACTGACTGGGTCCACACTCGCACATAATATACTCTCAGCCTTTTCTTCATCTTCTTGAAATGATATTTTAGCAAATTGCTCAGCTAAACTGAATAACCATTAAATCACTCAATATTTATTATAATGAAAAATCTGATATCACAAAAGAACATTTCATTGGAACCAAATATTATTAAAAAAACACAAAATTATTATTTTTATCTGTTATATGAAACCAGCAACTAAAATTAATATTATAGAAAAGATGGAGCAGTTTTCACGATTTTTTTTTTATTTTGTAATTACCGAAACCAAATCATCAATAGTTTATATATTGTGTTTTTAAAAATGTATATACTTCAAACTTTACTAATCTGTAATATTTTATAACAATTGTGTATTATGTTTTATAACAATTATAAAAAAGATTAGATGATTTGGTGTGGTAGTGCTTTTAAACATGAGATTTTGAATTGTTTGACTAATTTTTGTATATACTTGACATATATATTTAAACTTTATAACTGCATCTAAAAAAACAAAGTTTCAAATTACCACCAAATATTATAAGGGTTAATCAATAGAATGGGAAAAACAAAAAGTACTCTTTTGAAAAATTATTTTATTTATCTTTATGTAAAACTTTGTTTAAACAGTTTATATTTCTTATCCTTTGTTATTAGTTTAAAGTGACAAAACAAAACTTGATAATAAAGTTCAGGCAAAAAACATTTTAAACGACAGATTTCAGTCAGGTTGTATTTATATAATCATTAAGACCAAAGCTAATAGTTAAGATCAAAAATTATTTTTATTGTTAATAATATTAATAATATAACAAAAACATATCACAAATTGTCTCATATATAACAAATCCATGTAGATTATTTATTATATGATCAGATGTAAATATTAGTTTTTATAGTATTTTTGTGTAATCTAGATCGATTGTTTCAATCCATTTTTTTATTTTATTTATTTAAAGATTAGTATTTATTGCTAGATAACTATTTATTGTCAATTATAAAGAGAAATGATTCTTCTTAATTTATTTTATTTATATTTCATTATTTCATAGTAATTGTTCTGTATTGTAAATAATAAAGGACTTTTATGAATATGAATAAATATTTATTGGTGTATTTGTTTTTTTTTTATAAATGATCAAAGTTAGTTACGGTCCGCAATGGTTCTGGTATTGTTACATGGGAAGGGAACAAGCCAGTTTAGGCATACCCTATGTGTTGCCCTTTATATAGGTTCATTAAAAGTTTTGAGTTTACAAAAATGTAAAATTAGTCCAATCAAGCTTAAAAAAAAAATTTACTTTTATTTCATGTTATCTTATTCTCTTAATCTGTTACATAATTTTATTTGTTTGTATCTTTTTTAGCTTTAAGCCCTGAAAAGTGAATGAATAAAAAAATAATTTTATTCTGGTAAAAATGTCCTCTAAGAATAAATACATTGTTTACAAATTTAGGTTAATTGTCCTGCAGACTTTTAAAAAGTTTCAGTGCACATGTTGATATAACATAAAAGCCTTAGGTTAAATTATAATTTATAGTAGTAATCAATAACGGCTGTATAAATAGCTCATAATGATGCGGAGGTTTGGTTATGTAGTAGGTGAAAGGATAGGTGTTGTTTAGAGGAAAGGATGGGTGAGGATTGGCGAATGGAGAAAGGAAAAGAATTCCAGAGGGAGGTTGCAGGTATGATGAGAAATTTGCTAAAGGAGGCGGTTCTATATAAATCAGATAATAGGTAGTGGATAATGTAGAGTCAAAAATAAAATTTACATTACAAAAGAAATCAAATAAATGAGACTAAAGACTAAGACTAATGGTGCTATATACTGTCCAAGTATAATAGACCACTGGTGCTATAGACTGTCCAAGTACAATAGACCACTGGTGCTATAGACTGTGCAAGTACAATAGACCACTGGTGCTATCGACTGTCCAAGTACAATACACCACTGGTGCTATCGACTGTCCAAGTACAATAGACCACTGGTGCTATCGACTGACCAAGTACAATAGACCACTGGTGCTATCGACTGACCAAGTACAAGCCACAAATAGAGCCACTTCAACTCGATATACCAGCGGGAGGCTTGGAAACCCGAAGATAAATCTCTTGAAGAAATTCATGAGTCGGTTTAGATCTGCAGGTCAGTGGATCAAAACGTTATATCAGGAACAATTATTTATGTGTATCAAACTTTATATCTTAATGGAAGTTTGCTGATTGACCGGGTGAATCAATAAATTGTATTTGGTCTGGGTGCGGTAAAATAACACTAAAATAATAAATTGGTGTACTATTTTTATTTGAGCCCAATGGTTTAATATGGTTAATATAGAATGGTTTAATATACAAATAGTACACCAATTTACTATTTTATAGTTTTATTTCAAAGCACCCGGACCAAATACCATTTATTTATATTTTAATGTTTTTCTTAAAAGAAAGTAATTTTTTATTAACTGTTCCGAGAAAAAATTAATTGAAAAATTTACCAAATCAATTCAATTTTATATCCTTAATCTTTGGACCAGTAAATATATTTTGAGATCCTTGATAATGGTGAATTCACATTTCTCGAGATCGAGGAGAGTAGTGTTAAGGCAGTCCCCTGCTCCCAAATAGGCAAAATTAGCTATAGTTGAAACTACTAGCTAAAGTTGTCATGGATACGATATTTATTTATCAATGGGTCATTCATGAAAAAGAGGCGTTTCCATGGCAACATTAGCTATTAGTTTTAACTATAGCTAGTTTTGCCTATCTCTGCCTGCTCCTTTCCCAAAAGATTGTTTAGAAATCGAAACTGGCTCGCGTTAATAGCAATAACAAAAAAAATTGAATACTTACTTTAATAAGATATACATAAATATATTTTTTAATTATTTATTTAATGTAATTTACAACTGTACAAAATAATACAATATGTAGTATGTTTCATATATACTTGAAAATCTTGGGAAGGAACCACCCGTTGGTGGTACTTCAAACATTAATTTAAATTAGAAGGTCCCGTGGCCATCTTCTTTTCAGATGCCTCGGAGGATTATCAGGGATTGTTAAGGATGAAAGATTAAGAATTAATGGGTTAGGATGGTTAAGGAGTTTGGAATGAAAAGACGCATATCTGTTTTGGGTCAAATATGCAACGAATGGGATGTTGTCTTTGTTAATGAGCTTATTTGTAACGTAATAAGGAGCATCAAGGATTTTACGTAGGATTTTGGATTGTAACGATTGGATGCGGGAGGAATTTGATGGTTTGGTGGAGCCCTAGAGCTCAATTCCATATGTCCAAATTGGTCTGATTATTGTAGTGTATACTAATTTTTTGTAGTGAATGGGAAGTTTAGAGCGTTTGTCAAGTAAGTGTTGTAGCAATCGGAATCTACTTGCAGTTTGTTGTTGTTTAAGTCTTGTGTGTGGATTCCAAGTAAGTAATAAGATATGAAGATAATAAATTCGAATACTATTTTCAATGCTTATTAAACACTGTTTTATTTTATTTTGTGAAGTGCTCATTTATACGCAGAATAAAATCAGTATCAACATTAAAATAACATTTTCGCTAGCGGAAATGGAAGCTCGGGCACGAAAAGGCCTTTTCCTCTCGCCGAGGGGAGTGACGTAGACGACCTCGTTGAGCCACCTCCCGCCCACGTCGGCCCTCGAGAAGATGGCGGGGTTCTGCGAGCAGCCCTCGCCCCAGGACGCCAGGCCCCAGACCAGGCCGTTGCAGACCAACGGCCCTCCGGAGTCATCTTGGCAGGGAGAATCCCCTGCTGCCATAGTACAGAACTGTAAGTCCTCGTTTATTTTTCCCACTGTAAAAAAAAATAAATAAATAAATAAATAAAAAAATAAATAAAATAA
>NW_027109066.1:462306-467113 GCF_000696795.3 Halyomorpha halys
TTTAAAATATCGTTGCTTAAATACATTACCCAAAAAACATCGATGTTTTTAAACAACTATTTCAGAAACATAAGGTCTGTTCCAACGATCACGCATTCTACGACCTGTCAAAAGTGGGTTTTGAAACTAAGAATCCGACATCGACTACAAAAAACATCGATGTTTTTGAAATATCGTTGCTTACAATACATTACCCTAAATACATAGATGTTTTTGAACAACTATTTCAGAAA
This sequence comes from Halyomorpha halys, assembly GCF_000696795.3. Classification (NCBI taxonomy): domain Eukaryota; kingdom Metazoa; phylum Arthropoda; class Insecta; order Hemiptera; family Pentatomidae; genus Halyomorpha; species Halyomorpha halys. The sequence continues at coordinate 462,540 of NW_027109066.1, forward strand.
CATGAGGTCTATTCCAACGACAACGCATTCTACGGTCTGTCAGAAGTGGATTTTGAAAGGCCGTAGAATGCGTGATCGTTAGAACAGACCTCATATTTCTATACGTAGTCGTTGGAACAGATCTTATGTTACTGAAATGGTTGTTCAAAAACATGGATGTATTTTAGGCAAAGGTTTGTATGTAATGATGTTTTAATATTAAGCATATATATTTTAAAACATCGATGTTTTTCTAGTCGTAATTTATCTTTATTACGTCGTTAGCGTGATGGTTGGAGGTCCTTTTTTATCTCACCACATTGTTGATAGTAAATTGTTTATACCATAATTTTTTTGTTTTCATTTAGTTACTTTTGGAAAAAAAAAAATTAAATATTGGGACAAACGTAAAACATCGATGTTGAAAAGCATCGGCTTAAAAACATCGATGTTGCATCCCTACTTAGAGAACATCATTTAAGGTAGAATAAATTTTCTAAATTATGAGCCTTAATAGAGCTATTTACCTTCAATACTTTTTGAGATATAGCTTTTTAAACAGCAACGTTTCATATTGATTAGTTATGTTGTAGATAAATACATATATGATAAATATCTTATCCATAGTACAGCGGCATTGATTAGTTATGTTGTAGATACATAAATATCTTACTATGGTTCTTGGAGAGCCTGTTCCTGCAGTGACTGTAGTCGATGAGGCGCAGGACGACGACCCGAAGACTGGTGTGGACCTTGTCGTTGCTGGCGCCCCAACCGTAAGATTTGCACTCCATCTTGGAGAGGAACATTTCGTTGAGCTGGGCCGCGGTTTCCCTGGCGTCACCTCTGGGTAGCCTCGCGGGTTGAGTTTTAAAGTTGAACACGAAATCTTTCATCAAAGCAATAGCTCCCAAGTCGTTCGATAATTCCTTTGCATTAAATTCTGGGTGTACGAAAAATCTATACACCTTTCTGATCTTTCCTCGTTCTGCATGACTGCTTCCAGCACTGATGAAGTAATCTTCCGGATTTGAAGTCCTATATGGTTTATCCTTGTTTGTCTTGTCATCTAGAATGTTAAAATATTATTATCATTCTGAATACATTCGGTTATTGTAGTAGATTCTATATTGAACAGATAGATCAATTAATAATAAAATAAATACAATAAACAAAATGATAATAAAGATCATACCACTGTAAGAACTCTTAAATTAAATATTTATCCTTCTTCCTAATGCATTTGAGGTTTATATGTATTTATTAGATTATGGGGCAACCCCCGTACAATCAGAGTTACTAATTATGAATATGGTGCGGTCAAAAGAAAACAAAACATAGTTGACATCTATTGTGACGTTTTGCCCCACTTTGTGGAGCTTCATCGGGATTAAAAAGATACAACATAGTAGGATAATAAGGTAAATTAAGGTAGGGTTAAAATTACGCAATTATATGTGAAAAGAAAATTATGTACAATTGAATAAAAAGAAGAAATAAAAATAATTGTAATATAAAATAGAGAATAATAAGAATAGAATCATTGTATAATCCTAACCATATTGTATTATTTATTATTATTATCATATTTTGATATCTGTTTCTTATATTTCTTCTTCTTTCTCATCCTCTAATGCCTTTCAGCGTGTGCGAGCCTCTAACCACTCGGTCTCTGGCAAGCATCTTTATCTCAGCCAGGATTTTTCCTCTTTCCAGAGCTAGTCGTTGGATATACTCCATATTGCTCCTTCTAGGTCTGCCTCATGGTCTCCTACCAGTCGGCCTCGCCTCCATACATTTTCTCTTCCTCCATTCTACAGACGTATCCTTACCATCGGAGCTGTCGGTGTTCAATCACTGATTTCACTGAGGGGATTTAAAGTTCTATTATTATTTCATTCTTTATCCTGTCTCTCCTAGTTTTGCCCAATATTCTTAGCAAAAATCCCATTCCAGCAGCTGTAGTCCTGCTCAAGTCCTAGTTTTGGGAAACCCAACTTCCACTAACATATAATAGCATTGTATGATATATTGCTTTAAAGATATATAGTTTGAAGTCCTTATGTTGCGGCCAACATATGGTCCACAAATCGATAATTGAAACATATGATTTTTATAACGTCAAAAACAAAACAACTTCTCTCTATTGTTTTTTTAAACTAAAAAATAAACATATCCTTTAATAATACCCCACTTATTCCTGTCGAACAGATCCGTTACTTAGGACTACATCTCGACAAACGACTAACATGGAATCCTCATACAAGACTAAAAGACAATAAACTGCTCTTAGATTCCGACTATTGCAACATTTACTAGACAAACGGTCTAAATTGCCAATCCATTCCAAAAGACTGATCTACATGACTATTGTAAGGCCTATATGGATCTTTGGGGCTCCACTAAACCATCAAATTCATCCAGAATCTAATCCTTACAGTCCAAAATCCTTCGTAAAATCCTTAATGCTCCTTGGTCACAAATCAAGTCATCCATCAGGACCTCAATGTTCCATATGTTGCCGATTTGGCCAGAACCAGATACCGTTCCTTCCATAACAATCTTCTCAACCACCCAAATCCACTTGTTTCTAACCTGGCTCCTCCTTCATTACCTAATAATTCTCCTAGGCGTCTGAAAAGAAGATGGCCTCGAGATCTTCTCCTCTAGAAATGTTATTGGAGTTCTATCAGTGGGTAGATTCTCCACATGTTTGTATCATGTCACTATGTCACCTACAGCAAATTTACTTGTTGTATATATGTGTATACAGTTGTAAATATCAATAAATAAATTATTAAAAAAAAATAAAATAAAATAAACAGACAACTTCTTAACGTCTCACCGCACACAGGTATCGTCTCCTTTATCTACTCACTACCCACTCGTAGTTACCAGCATTCTGGCCATCTTCGCCAGCTAAATCATCTTAACCACGGCGGGCGGACTTCTTCAACTTATCCTCCAAGAGGACAAGGCGGGCGGACATACGTCCCTTTCGTCGATCTACTTCCACGAGAATATCCACTCAGGACAACCACAACCGGTGCCCCACCAATCACCGGTGAAATAAGACTCTTTTTTCTCTTTTGTTCAATTAATTTAATTTTATAATAGTGTTAAGCTTTTTTTTTTTTTTTCTAGTTTGTATATTTTGTGTTCCTTCTTATTATGTTTACTTATTTAAAAATATAAAAATAACAAAATTCGACTATTCTTTTCTTTTCACGGTTGGGCTAGTAAAGGTCCCTTTTTGAACCCCTATCCGCCGTAGCACCTTACCTACCTCCCCACTTCCCACAATAGTATTGCATATCTGGTAGTAAATATTATTCGCTTTATTTATCCTATTGGACACTTCTTGGCTTATTTTACTAGATTTATTGAAAGTTGTTCCAAGCTAGGTATCGAAGTCCACCTTTTGGAATACTTCATCATTACGCACTATTCTGGCATGTCCACTTCATCTCTGGCAACTGTCATAACATTGCTCCTGCGGTTGTTAATAATTGTTCCTTTTCGAGCAAGTTCTTCTTGCCATTCTGTAATCGCCTGTTGTAATTTCTCCTCAGAGTCTGTTACCAGCACGATATCTTCTGTATATAGAAACGCCTGTACTTGTACCGTCCTCATATTACATATACTAATTGCAGTTCTTCTCCTGCATATTTTGTGGATTTATACCATAAAGGCAATAAACAATAATGGACTGAGACTATCTCCTTGTTTCACACCTCTTTCCAAAAAAAATGGCTTTGATTCTCGGCCACTACGCACTATTTCTGTGGGGATTTGATAAGTTGATTTAATGATTGGAGAAGTTTGTCGGGGGGTGCGGTCAGCAAAGAACAACATAAATAAACAAAACCATATTTATTATTTTATGCCGACGTTTCGACCTGAGTTTCAGGTCTTCATCAGGGATTATGGCGTAGAAAGTAGGCCTGCAACAGTTGCAAGGTATATGAAATGAAAGAGGTTTATGACTTATACAAAACAACAGCACAGCTGCCTATACAGCATGGTTCATAATAAGTTGCTGCTAATTTTACAAAAATGTTTGAAAAACAGAACTTGAAAAGTTCTTGTTTCTTGGGTAATTGTTTACTATCGATCACCCAAAAAAGGATGGAACAATTACTTCTAGACCAGACTGTACGTCGATAACTATATAGGTTAGTTTATAATATCAATTGCCTTTCAAGAGGGAAAATTTCTTCCCCTTCGCGCTTACTTCTTTACCGCTTTAGTTAAAGTTTAACTTATAAATATAGACATTTTTCTGCAGCAGTTTCCACCATGATTACTTCTCCTCACATATAAAATCTTTGATATTGATATTTAATATATCTTTCTTGTTTATGACCAATATTACTCACGGATCCTTGTACTTTTTTCGATTATGAAACTCTACGGTATGATAATCTTCATAATAATATTTAATATTATAATGCATTTTACAATATAAAAATATTAGATACTATATATTTATAACATCATTGGACCCTATAACCAGAAACTCTACGGTCTTTATAAGATCATTGGACCCTATACCCAGAAACTCTACGGTCTTTATATGATCATTGGACCCTATA
>NW_027109066.1:473177-474634 GCF_000696795.3 Halyomorpha halys
CACATAAGAACTATTTATTTAGTTCTTTATAATCACGTTATAATAATAATGTTCAGGTCTTATCCCCTCTTTTATTTCCCCTCTCCCCAATTTTTGAATTTCCCAGGGAAAAATTTCTGTTCCTGATCAATGGTTTTTAAAAGGTTTGTACAGTCTAGTTAAGAAGTAATTGTTCCCGCCTTTATTGAAGGAGCGAAAGTATATAATATACATTTTAATGTTTTCATAAATAACTTAAACACACATAACTGGTATTCTGCATAAGAGTAAGTGGTTACAATTGCTTGAAGAGGGGAGATATAAAATTTCTTAATGGACAAAGTACACCTAGCCTCTATATTAAGAATACATCTAATTCCTCTAGGTGTGTTTATCTATTTAGGTCCTAATTTTCGTATAGATTTAATTCTGAGGTTTGCCATTTAATTCTAGACCTACTCTCTGAATATAAATCCGAAGATTCCCCTGAATTATTTGGATCGACTTGATAAGACTGTTTCCTCTAGCCTCCTTAAAATTGTTTTCAAATAAGAACTTTTTATTGTTACTTTAGTATTACGTTCTTAGGCCCGTTCCCAACTTAAATTTCCCCCATCTGGGAAATTCCCTGTTAGGTGGGTAGTAATTGTAATAATACTAAGAAATTATTAGTGATGGAGTGAAAGTAATTAATTACCGGTTCTTGACTTAATAGGAGCATATAGACAACTTTATATTTCCTGGCGAGTCAATTTTTTGGTAAACAACTAGTCCTATAGTAATCGAACCGAAACACAGGGTTCCATGTTACGAATTTCACCTCAACGCATATATAATTAAAAGTTTTTTTTTTTTAATTATTTATTTATTGTAATTTTCAACTGTACAAAATAATACAATAAGTAAATATGTAGTATGTTTCATATACACTTGAAAATCTTGGGAAGGAACCACCCATTGGTGGTACTTCAAACATTAATTTAAACTACAAGGTCCCGTGGCCATCTTCTTTTCAGACGCCTCGGAGGATTATCAGGGATTGTTAAGGATGAAAGATTAAGAATTAATGGGTTAGGATGGTTAAGGAGTTTGGAATAAAAAGACGCATATCTGGTTTGGGTCAATATTCTTATATTCTTAATCTTTGGACCAGTAAATATATTTTGAGATCCATAATAATGGTGAATTAACATTTCTCGAGATCGAGGAGAGTAGGGTTAAGGCAGTCCCCTGCTCCCAAATAGGCAAAAATTAGCTATAGTTGAAACTAATAGCTAAAGTTGCCATGGATACGATATTTATCAATGGTTCATTCATGAAAAAGAGGCGTTTCCATGGCAACTTTAGCCATTAGTTTCAACTATAGCTAATTTTGTCTATCCTTGCCTGCTCCTTTCCCAAAAGATTGTTTAGAAATCGAAACTGGCTCGCGTTAATAGCAATAACAAAAAAAATTGAATACTTACTTTAATAAGATA
>NW_027109066.1:477241-485643 GCF_000696795.3 Halyomorpha halys
CTAAGTATCGAATCTGTTCAACAGGCGTTAGTGGTGTATCTAGAAAGGATACTGTAGGACAGGAGGGCAGAGGTTTACGACGGAGAGTAAAGGTGTTCTGGTGGGATTTGTCAGGATTCATTTTGATTCTCCAGTTTTTACATCATTCTTCAATAGATGTTATGTGTGCCTAATTAAAAGTAATATTATAATTTATTTAATTACTGACTTACGATCTGTAATACAATGAGCAGCTGTCAACAGAAACGTTTTGGTGGCCACAACCGCTCCACAAATATGCATCCCCATGTTGTTCTTCCTCTTCTGTAAGGACGCAACGAACGGTGCAGAACTGATGGTCACATCATCCCCTCCAACGATTCCAAGTCCTCGGGCACTTCTGTTTTTCGAATCACTTTTACAAGATATTGTTTTCGTTATATCAAACAATAATAATAAATATAGAAAAAGTATCATGACAAAAATAATCTTTGAATTTCGCTAACATCTGTTGAGCAATTTCGCTAAAGCCTAGATAAAATGCGCCTTTCGGAAGGTGTCGTTAGACATCATCCTCAGAAGGAGTCATTTTTTCATTTCATAACCTTAACTTCTCATCGGTGTAAAATAGAACCACACAGTAGTACAATTATACAAACATTTTAATGATTTAGGATATTTTATCATAATTATTAATAAAATATTTTTTTAGCGATAATTATGATAGAAACAATAAATTTTCTTTAGTTATATAATAATTTGTAAGACAAAGGTTTCATATTTTTTTTATTTTGATGTGATCGTACACAAATATCACATGGTTGTTATAACCTTCCCCAGGGCTAATATCCTAAATAAGTATTATAAATACTTAAATTTTTATAATCCCGGTTGATATAACTAATTGTCAAGTTATTATATTTAATTTAAGGATTGAAAAAGCCAATTCGAAAGCATTTTCTCAGTCTACGGCACTGAACTTGACTTGGACTTAGTAGGCTTCGATGGTGATATTGTGTAGTGCATCTAAGGTAAGTTTACCTTATAATAGATACAGCACAAAATATCTAGAAGCTATATACATAACAAAAAACATACAAAACACAGTAAACTATAAAACATTACGCAGATATTATAAATAGACTTAAAATAAAAACATAAAAATCAGATAAAATAAACAGGTTTATGTGAAAAATAAAAAATCACTAAGTTTATAATAAATACAAAACAGGGAGGTAACCAAACAGCACACCTGAGATAAGGTCCAAAGAGATAGTAAGAAATGTAGAATGATGGCTGTGCCAGAGAGAAGTGAAGATGCACAAATGGTGGACATGATTTCCCATATGAAATCATGAGGTGATTTTTATTGTATAAAATAAAATATATAAGGATGAAGATTGGTGTTATATTTTATTATTGTTATAGGTTTTTATAGTGCATGAATATGGGACAGTGGTCCCGAAACGTTGTACAATGTCATGAATAAATAAATAATAATTTATTTCAAATTATGGAAGTGATTAACCTCAAAAATTTTTAAAAGAATTGACTCACCAGACTTCCTAGAGAGATAATCCAGATTAAATTTTTATAATCCCGGTTGATATAACTATTTTCCAAGTTATTATATTTAATTAAAGGATTGAAAAAGCCAATTCGAAAGCCTTTTCTCAGTCTACGGTACTGAACTTGACTTGTACTTAGTAGGCTTAGTTCGATGGTGATATTGTGTAGTGCATCTAAGGTAAGTTTACCTGAGGATAAAGGGAATGGAGAGATGCGCAGAGAGATAAGGAGAGTGGCAAACGTTCCCCAGACAAACCCCCCTCTCACTCTAGGTCTGTTCTAACAACCATTTCTAACAGTCTGGAGTATGCGTAGTAAGTTTTTTCCCAACCAAATCCTGTACTGCGCATGCTCAACACGGTTTTGGATAGTCCGAAGTGGTTGTTGTGGTTGTGACAAAGTAGGGAGCATTTAGGATTTTACGAAGGATTTTGGATTGTAAGGATTGAATCCGAGAGGAATTCGATGGTTTAGTGAAGCCCCAAAGCTCAACGCCGTATGTCTAGATAGGCTTGATAATTGTCATGTAAATCAGTCTTTGGTAATGAATTGGAAGTTTGGACGGTTTGTCTAGTAAGTGCTGTAATAGTCGAAATCAAAGTGCAGTTTCCTGTCTTTTCAGTCTTGTGTGAGGATTCCAGGTTGGTCGTTTGACCAGATGGTCCAAGGTAGCGGATCTGTTCAACAGGGGTAAGGGCAACATTGTTGAAGTATACTGTAGGGCAGTCAGTAGGTTTATGGCGTAGGGTAAAGGTAAGTTGATGGGATTTGTTGGAATTTATTTTAATCCTCCAATTACAACACAATTCTTCGAGGGCTGTGAAATGAGATTGAAGAGTTTGGGATGCTATTAAAGAGTTATTATTAACAGCGAGCACACATGTGTCATCGGCATACGTGATGAGGATAGTGTTAGGATTGGTTAGGATGTCTGCTGTACAGATTGTGTAGAGGATGGGACCGAGGATACTACTCTGAGGAACACCAGCGGACTGAAAGAAGAGGGATTAATAGGAACCATTGTGGTTTACTTTAAATAATTTGTCAGTGAGAAAGGAACGAATAATGAGAAAGTATGTAGGAGGTAGGAATTTACGGAGTTTGTAAAGCAGTGCCGGGTTAAAAGCCTGTTCTACACCGAAAAAGACTCCCACACAGTACATTCCGCGCTCTAAAGAAGACGAGACAACGTCCACCACACGATGGCATTGCTGGATAGTAGAATGAGAGGTTCGGAATCCAAATTGGTGGTCTGGTATTATATGATTGGAATAAAGGATCGGGTATAAACGTTTCAAAATGAGTTTTTCGAGGATTTTGCCCATGATAGGTAATAGAGAGATAGGATGGTAGGGGGATAGGTATTCTGCTGGCTTATGGGGTTTGGGTATCAGTTTGACTATAGATAATTTCCATGGGTTAGGGAAATATGTGGAACGGAGAACGGCGTTATATATGTAGGTGAGGAATAGGATGGCTTTTCTAGAAAGAAGTTTTAGGATATAGGATGTTATTAGATCATATCCATGAGCTTTGCGGTTAGGTAATCTGTGAATGATACTGGATATTTCTGATGGGTGAAATGCTTTAGGTGGAAGGGTAATTTGGAGTGGAATATTTAGTTCTGCATCAATACATTCAAGATGAATTGGGTTAAGGATATCAGGATGCGGAATAAAAGTTTTAGAAAGGTGTTGTCCGAATATTTGCTATTTTTCTTCTTCAGTTCTGGTCCAGCTTTGGGATTTGGTGAGAAGAGGATAGCTAAAGTCTTTAAAATTCTACAACAATTAAGTCGTCCGCCATAATGATTTGTCAGTAGTTGTAAGAATCTCAGAAAAGTTAATTAAATTTTGTATTTTCTAATTTCTACTTTTAAGTTTGTTAGTCAATTTGGTGTAGTATGTTTTGTCAGTTGGAAATCTGGTCCTGTGCCACTTCGATCTTGCTCTGCGTTTTTCCCTTAATAAGATACGAATATGCTGTGGCAGGTTAATTTGCTTATTGTTATTAATTCTATTCGTCGAAGTATTGTCATTTATGCTTGTTCTTATTGTTGACGTGAGTTTTTCAATAGCTTCGTCAATGTCTTGTTTTGTCTTCAGTCGAATGATTAAGTCTAGTTTAATTTCCAGGTCATATTTAAATTTGCCCCAGTCAACTCTTTCTGTAATCAATGAAGGAGCGGAAGGCTTAGGTACGAAGCTTGAATGTACAAAAAATAGAACTGGACTATGATCAGATGAAAGGTCCTCCAGGGATTCAACAATGACTTGGGAGGGAGAAATCTGGGAAGTGATACATGTGTCAAGGATATAAGGGCGCTTTTTGAGGGATGTAGGCCAATAACTCGGATTTTTGGGAGAGAGAATGGAATAGGTGTTGAAGGTGGAAACACGGGATAGGATGTTACCACGGGAGTTGGATGTGCGCCATGCCCATCGTTGGTGCTTAGCATTGTATATTGCATAATACAACAAATTTAAACTTAAAAAGAGGTATTTTTTTTTCTGAACACAATGATTATCAAATCTCAAAAATGATTACTTGAAAGATACTGAGTTCTTAAATGGCATTCCATAACAAAGTTTTCGATATATTTGCCTGCAAAGGAAAACAAGAATCAATAAGAAACAGTCCAAGTCAAAAATAAAGGATAACCTAAATAAAACTAGTGATATCCCGTACTCTTAATTAAGGTGTCAAAAAATAGAGGGAGAAAGCGTTCCAAGTACCCACCCAATCTCAAACTGTTTAGGTATTACCAAGTTCCGGACTGCCTCTTGGATTGTTACCGGTTGGAGGGATTTCTTATCGTGTGGAGGGGAGTTGGGGCTAGGGTGGAGATGCGCAAGTTTCCTTTTCCAACTTATCTCAGATGCACTATACCTTCGTGTTAATTCTATCACGTTGTGAGACAGTATGACTGTGATTGTTACTGGCTGACAGTACGAATCAAGATCGGAGAGGAGCCAAAAAGATGGAAGCTGTTACTGCGAGACAATTTGATAGAAGAGTGGGAAAGACAGTTGGTGGTAAATGAGAAAGGTTATAACCTATATAAGCTATTACCCACCTACTTTTCCAGATTGGCAGCAAGTTGGGTTGAAGAATTGGTCCTCACAGATTCTGACCTTCAGAAGGGTTCCGGTCGGATGGAATGGATAAGATACAGTCCCATCATAAGGTTTGTATCCAGTCATTAGGTCCACCCCAAAAGAATATTATTCCAATATTATATATACCCTTAGATTATGTATAAAAATAATTATTAAATAAATGAGTGGTATATTGGCAGCAGTGGCATAGAGGGTGTTTGGCAATAGTGGTGTAGGTTACTAACATACTACTGCTTGTTGGTATCAGCATGCTCAATGCTTTATCAAACACAATTTTATTTAAATACAATCGACTATCATAATCAACGCTGCATCAAACATAATTTTATTTCATTTTCACATTTATTCAGTTATGCGAACAACGTAAAACTACTTAATATTAAAATAATACTAATTTTGAGGTCAGGAGAAATTAAATAATTCCTAGTCGCTGACGATCGATCAAGAGGAATTGTGTACACTACTTTTTCTAACCACTTCTTGGCTACGTCCGCCCTGCTGTAGACTCCAGGATTCCCCGGCCTGGCACATCCTTCTCCCCAGGACACCAGGCCCCAGACCACGCCGACGCAGGTTAGTGGACCTCCGGAGTCACCCTGGCAGGTGTCTATCTGTTCCTCAGCTTCCAGGGTACACAACTGAATATCCGCACTTATTGTTCCCGCTGAAACAAAAACAGCATTTATTTAATTATCAGTTGAGAAACGAGTAACACTTCCTCCAAAAGGAACTGTGTCATAATATTCTTTTATACACATTTATTTGTTTTGTTATTACGTTAATTTGTGGGGAAACGGCTAATTTCTCCAATACACAAATTATACTGCGTAACACGCCAGTATAGCCTCAGGTCCCCTGCAAATATGATCATTTAGAAAATTGTAGTCCTCAGTATTCTGAGGTACGCATCCCATGCTTGGAGAATCTAACCCGGATACTGAAGGGGAGACTGGCTCTGCTGAGGGTCACGACAGAACGACGCCTCTGGACTTCATCCTCAAGGAGGATGTCCTTAAATACAAAGTAAAGAGATAGAGGGTTGGAAGCGGTACCGGAGGAACTCCAGAAGAGGATCCGTACAAACTGCAGAGCTTCGGGGAGAACATCGACTCCCAGTACCCCACGGGCAGAGCACCTGAAACAACAGAGCCCGTGGTAATGGACTGAATCTCAATAAAAGGACGCCGAGTCATGCTAGCTAGAAAGACCCGAGATAATTATCCCTTCTTTAGGGAGTTCGTTGACGGGTGAAAGGAGGTGGTGGGTCCCAGACATTTCACGGGAAGTGTTTGACCATCCGTTATCGACGAGACACCGGAAGAACAAGAAGCTGACCCTGACTGAGACCAAAAAGGTTGGATCAGGTGAAAAGGAGGCACCGGAACGGAAGGGATGGGGCCTCATCAATTATGCGCTAGGCTGCACCACGGTAAATTTCAAAAATTGTATAATGAGAAAAAAGTAAAATAATTTTATTTCTGTGTATGTAATTCTATCATTATGATAATTATAATTCTTTCTGTGTAAGTAGGGGTGAAATGTAATACTATCATTATAATAATTAATTCTTATAAGGCTCCCAGCAAACACCTCCTCGGCGATGTTGTATGCTCCGAGGAGGTACAAAGGCCTAGGCTTGATCCGCTGCCAATGGGAGGCTCCCCTTCAACACTGGTCCATTGCTCAGCGGCTGTCAAATGTACCCGATGCTCTGTTCCAGTCCACTTTCGATTGTTCAGCCTAGATTGCTGAATGTGCGGATAGATTGGGCGTTGATCAGGGGTATCGGAGTGTGAAAGCTCTACGACAGTCGCTACGTGAAAGTGCGTTCGAGGAATGGGCTAATTGCAGGTGGCAGGGCATTGGAGTACGCCATTTCAAAGAGGCCCCGAGAACAAATAAGTTTATATACGATAAACAAAAACTACGGGCTCTGAATGGTCCAATGCCCTCAAATTTAATATAAATTATGCACCCCTACGTGGAGTCCTAGGTGTCAGCGGACAGGATAGAGAAGTTGGGTCCCTTTCTCGCAAATGCAACAGAGAGCCGGAAACACCAGCACATGTGCTGGAGAAATCCCCCAACAACTCCCTCCTCATAACACGCCGACATCATAGAGTGAAATACGAGTTAATGAAGCTCCTAAAAGAAAGAGATTTTGCCTGCTTTGACGAGGTCTACTGCGTAGATACGGATGGATGCACAAGATATGCGGATATAGTTGCTTTTCCTAAGAAGGGGAAGTCGGCAACCATTCTGGATCACACCGTGAGATATGAAAATAACGACCTTGACCAGGCAAATAAGGTAGAGAGGGAAAAGAAGGAAATCTACGATAAATGTATCCCTTTCCTCAAGGAGAAGTTCCGTGAGAGGCCTCTGGTTCGGACCCCGTGGAACTATTCCCAGCACAACTAGGAGCTTCATGGAGGAGCTCGGGGTCCAAGTCCAGGACGTGGCTAGGATGACAGAGAATATAATACTTGACTCCCTGGGAATCATCCACCACCACATGCATGGAAATTAATGAGTGGGGGAGTTATCCAGAGGAGGGATGGCATGCATGCATTGCATATCTTATTTGTTGTTTTATTTATTACTATATTATTTTTAATATTCTAATATTTGTTATATAGGGGAATTTGTTGATAAAATGAAATAAGGGTTGTAAAATAGAAGGAAAAGAAAAAAAAGGAGTAAATTGAAAAGCTTGTATTTAGTTTGTAGACTGGTATTAGTTGTAAAAGAATACTGTGGAAAAAATTATATTATTATTATATTATATCATATAAAAATATGTAATTTATATATGTCCGATCACGGATTGATCAGTATGCTGTGTAATGTGGCAACCCGATGTATTTGGCCAGCATGAATGAATAAATTTCTTTCTCTTCTCTTATGAACAAATATACAGGAACAATGTTTTCCTTCCTATCATCACTACAGTTGGTAAGGTTGATGTGTTGTTGATATGTTCACTGTCAAGGTGTATACTAATACTTATGACAGTTAAACGTGGCAGTTAAGGCATTAGTTGTACTATCAACGATCACGCAATACTCAGAGCAATATTACTATAATTATCAATTAGTTACTGAAACATTACTGTAACTATCAAGTATTTACACTAAATCTATTGCGTTCAATACTCAGAGTTTCGTTAAATTAAAAACAAGACAAATATTAAGCACATACACATGCTTACTGAAATTTCTTGGATCATATGTATTACAAATTTAAGGAATAGGTAAACAGACACACATCAAACAACAACAACCTTTCCAATCCAAAACACTATGATTTATCACCAAAGCACCATGGTACGTAAATAACATACTGACGAACTTACTAAAAAAGTTTTTCATGAAAAATTATTGGAACACCAAAACACACTTATAGGACAAAAGGTTCGGGGGTCGTGACCTGAGAACACAAGAAGGAGACTATGAAAACCGTCGATGAGGGACGTGCTAACATGATAATACAAGATCCAACGGGAAAAGAAGTCAGTTATTTCGCCTCAGTTTTCAATTACTTTAATGAAAACTATGTATAGTTACTGATAAAAATTGATAAGCCTACCAATTAAGTATAGGTAGGGGGAATAAAAAATTGTGGCTTTTTTAAATTATTTTTTAATGTAATTTACAACTGTACAAAATAATACAATAGGTAAATATGTAGTATGTTTCATATACACTTGAAAATCTTGGGAAGGAACCACCCATT
>NW_027109066.1:488938-491310 GCF_000696795.3 Halyomorpha halys
AGATTATACTGAAGAAAACGAGCGAAACGTCGGAAAATAAATAGTTGTAAACTATTTTTGTTTCACTTTTGACCGCAACCCTCACCATCTTCTTACATATCAATTTTTACGGTCAACTATATATACATACATATAATTTTTTTTTAATGGTTAGAAACAGCCACCATTTTTTTTTTTTTTTATTCCCCCTATCTATACTTGACAGATTTTTTTTTATTTTGACTAGTAATTAAACATAGTTTTCATTAAAGTAATCAAAAATTGGGGTGAAATAACTGACTTTTTTCTGCCAGGCTCTTGTACTATAAGAAGAACGTCGATGAGGGAGGGACTTTCCGATATGCCAAAGTAAGATAAGTCAGAGAAGAGGTAACGTTGAGTGTCAGTGCTATTTCTTTAACTAATGTAACTGTTAACGCCATAATATAATTACGTTGTAAATAATAGTAAATAGTATTTTTAGTATTTAGTTTTATAGTTTTAGTTATACAGTTATATTGTTTTATTAGTATTTAGTTACATTTATTTTTATTTGTATTGTTTTATTTAGATTTAGTTATTTGAAAAGAAAAATGTGTAATTATATTTGTTTGTAATAATGAGTAATGGAGACAGTTGCTAGGGGTGATCCTTGTTGCTAAGAAGCGTCACCTAGCAACGGACCGACCATCTTAGTTTTTTAGAGCAGTTCCGGCTAATTAGTGGCCCTGGTAGCGTCTAAGCAGCCCTGTCTCTCCTTATAATTTAATAGTTAGGACATTTTTAGTGAGTTACTGAGTCATTACAGTTCGGAACCAGACCTTTTCTGTGTTTCCACTTTATTAATTGCAGTTTCGACTAATTAGTGACACTGTCTGCGTTCATTTTGTCGGCTCGCCTAATACAACACGACTGTTGGATATTCGGACCATCAATGAGCCACTACACCAACTCTGGACCATTGCAGCGATTTATTTAGCAACTAGAGCTACACATCTCGGCAGCACTCTTCTCCTGACCTATCGGAGTGCACCAACCTTTTAGTCGAGCAGTATTTATTTTACATATTTATATTGTTTGTAAATTTGGCTCTTTTGTTTTCTTAATTTATTTATCTAATTTTATTTTTATCTGAAAGGCCTTTTTATTTTTGCTTGTATGTTTTATTTATGTTAGTTTTTAGTTTTGTTTTTTACCATGTTTAAATTGAACTTGAAATTTAAATTACGCAGTGAGTGAGTATTATTCTCTTTTTATTAGTTTTTCCGCACAAAGATATAACTTATTCATGAATATATATCTATATCTCACCTTCCATTTCCGTTAGTTTCTTGTAGCAATCGTCAACTATGGCCAGGTGCAGATTCACTCCCATCAAGGACGAGAAAGATCTGGCAGAAGTGTCTCCCCAGCCGTAGGCTTGGCATTCCAGTTTGCTTTCTTCATACTGTTCTAGTTTGGCCGAACTTGCTTCCAAGTCCCCTTCTGGCAGCTTAGCAGGCAGAGTCCTTGAATTGAATTGGATGTCCTGCGCGACGGCGATGGCCCCTATGTCATAGGATAACTCCTGAGTATCAAAGTCTTCGTGAACAAAAAACTTGAGCACCTGAATAATCTCTCCACGTTCAGCATATTCGCTTCCCGTACAAATCACGTACTCCTTTGCGTCTGATAAGGTGTATTCCTTAGCCCCTTCTTTATCGTTACCTGAAAATTAAAATGTATTTATTAATATGAAGAAAGGTGGTCGGGGTGTGGTCAGCAAAAACACGCAAATAAACAAAACTTATGTGTTTGTGCCGATCTTTCGGTCTGAATTTCAGGCCTTCATTAGAGCTGAAAAAATAAACCGAGATAACAACCTTGACTCAGAGAAACATAATAATGAAATGAAATTAATAATAAAAAATTGAAAATATAAGCAATATAACCGATAATTTTGATTTATCGTTAGTTATATATTTATCGTTCGTATTTGCTCACGCTCAGCGGAGAAGGGGATAAAAGAAGAACAAAATGGGAAAATATAAGAAAAAGCAATAAAGAATAAATCGCTCACTGGGCGCCACGTTATTTTTTCCTTGGAAATAACGAAAACCCCGAAATGATGACTCCAATATTCCGCAATATCAATACCATATACGACTGTATAAACCATTATTGAACTATACTGGTATAGTTCAATAACTATAGTGGAAAGAGCAAACACAGATGTAATACCTATCCACATGTGGAATTAGCCTAATATTAAGCGAACAACAAAAAAACATAAGTAAATTAACAAGGTGAAAGCAGTGTATATTTATAAGAAAAAACAGCAGAACTGTATGAATAAAGGTTTAGTAATAATATATATATATAACTTACGAGTTGTCGGAACTGTAACGAAAAAA
>NW_027109066.1:491360-492062 GCF_000696795.3 Halyomorpha halys
GTTCTATCAGTGAGGTAGGAGCGGATTATAAGGAAATATGGGTGGCTGTTTTAAAACGATAAAAAGAATTAATTTTCCATTCGAAGTTCTATATCCTTATAACTACCAACAACACTAGAAGACCGAAGTGGACATCATTAAAGGAAGACTAAATTTTCTAAAATATGAGTCCTGATAGAGCTTTTTACCTTCAATGGATCGCGAGATATAGCTTTTTAAAAATCAACATATAATAAACAAACTTCAGAATCACAAGTTAGTGAATTTATATTGAGAAATCTTAATCTTAAAAACCGGTCAACGTAAATATGTCTATTAGCATTAAAATTAATGTTAGTTTAATTTAATATAAAGTAGTATATGACGTTTATCTTTCTAGGGATAATAGTTTCAATATAAATTCACTAACTTTTGATTTTTTAAATCATTTGTTTTGAAATGTTCCTTTTAAAAAAGCTATTTATCGGGAACTATTGAACGTAAACAACTTTCTTAGGAATCATATTTTAGAATATTTACTCCATTTTAAATGATCTGATAGGTTTTCTATTTTTGTCGGTTGTTTCTAAGATATGGAGCTCCGAATAAAAATTAATTTTTTTTTATATATAAGAAGATGGTCAGGGTTGCGGTCAAAAGTGAAACAAAAATAGTTTACAACTATTTATTTTCCGACGTTTCGCCCCACTTTGCAGGGCTTCA
>NW_027109066.1:492151-494385 GCF_000696795.3 Halyomorpha halys
TGCACCGAATGATTGTATGCCGCAATTGCCTTTGGTATTGCCACGTCTGGTTCCAGCTCTTGGTCTGCCTGGTACAATCGAAGGTGATCGCTCAGTGTACCGTGAAGCCGCTCTACGCCTCCTCTACTTTTGGGGTGTCCTGGTGTGTTGAGGTGCCATATCATATCCAAGTACATCATTTCCTTTCGTATAAAAGATTTGTCAAATTCTCTTCCACCTGAGATGAGATGCGTTCCGGAACTCCGGAGAACTGAAACCACAAACGGAGAGCTGTCAATACTGGCCTTACTGAAGAGGTCAATCATGGTCACCCATTTGTACCCCTTCCATGTGAATGTGTCGATTTGAGTCGATAAATATTTGAGTGGTGCATCTGTGGTAGGTGTCTTCTCCTGTCTTCCTTTAGGCGGATGTGTGTCGCACTTAGTGCGTAGACAAACCTCGCAGCTTCGTACAACCTCCGATATAGTCTTCCTCATTCCCCACCATACGTATCTTCCCTTTAACGCTTGCAAGTCTCATGGATTCCCCGGTGATTTATCTTACCCTGATGATACGCTAAGGTAACTTCTCATTGTTCTTCCACAAGGGTTTCCACCATCAGTTTGCAACGGATAAATATCCTGTCTATTCCAATCTGTTCATCACGCCATAGCCGCTTGACGGTTTCGTTTCCAAAATACAGGTGATGCTTTTCTCCAGGCTTCGAAGCATTCTTCAACATTCTACAGATCTGGTCATTCTTCACGCCTGGTTGCGACCAGATCGTCGTTATTTTACTTCTCCCGTACTCACTATGTATAATTTTGGCCATTCTGGTGGTTTTCGTCTTCCAAATAATATGTCTCTTCTTGTCATTAATTATTTCTTCCATTTCCTCAATGTTCCAGGGACCAGGGTCTTTCTTCAGCCAAACTCTCGGTATTCGAAGATTCTTCCCTACCATCTTCTTGGTCCCTACCGCTTCATCTCTAGGCGTCCATTCCCTCAGACACCGGACGGTTACCCATTTTCTTGTTCCACGGCGTTCGTGCTTATGGCTCTAGACAACCAATCAGCCACCACATTTTCTTTGCCCGGTTTATATATAAACTCCATGTTATATTGCGCTAGAAGCTCCTTCCAGCGAGTTATTCTAGCTGATGATTCCTTTAGTTTTCCCACCCACTGGAGTGGTCTATGGTCGGTATGTACCATGAACCTTCTGCCGAAGACATATAGTCTTAAGTGATCCATAGCCCAAACTATTCCCAGGAGTTGTCGATCCATTGCGCTGTATCTACTTTCCGTCTCCGTAAGGCGCCTGCTGGCGCTCTCCCCCATCACCCTCTTGAGACAGCACCGCTCCTAGCTCATACTCACTCGCATCTGTGGTAATCGTGAATTGCCAATTAAAATCTGGAAAAGCTAGTACCGGCTCTTGCTGCAATCTCTCCATGCACCGTCTGATATTGTCCTCCATCATCGGGGTGACGATCATCTTCCTGCCTTTCTTGAGTAGGTTGTTGAGTGAAACCAGATACTCTGCCATTTCTAGAACAAACCTCCTGTAATAATTTAGAGTCCCCAACAACCTCCGAATTCCTTTTATGTCACTAGGTACCGTCATTTTCTGAATAGCTGAAACTTTATCCGGGTCTGGTTTAACTCACTCCCTAGAAATTGTGTGACCCAAAAATTTTATTTGCTCCTGCCCCAACGCCGACTTTCCAATTTGAGCTCAAAATGTCTTATTCTCTGGAACACGATATTCAAGTGTCAGTCTTCAACTCGTCCATCAGGCGCTGAAAGGTTATGAGGGCGTTTTTGAGGCCAAACGGCATCCTTGTAAACTCATAGTGACCCCTTTCAAAAGTGAATGCCGTCTTATGTTGATCAATAGGGTGCATCTTAATTTGATGATACCCAGCCTTTCCCTCTCCAATTTTCCCCGGACTTTTTCCCATAGCTGTAACTCCCCCCCCCAGTTTACGAACAATCCTCGTAAACTTCAACTATACAATAAATTAATATAAAATACAAGAACAATGAATATTTACAATAAAGTATATACAATGAAGAAAACAAAAGATAGACACTTCTCATAAACGCTTATTACAAACTAAAAGTAAAGCAAAACAAAAATAAAATTATAAATATATACAATTAAAAAAAATTCAACGTAATTTATTCAGTACATCGCTATAACCAAAGATAAATTTAAAAAAATTTAATCACCATTTAAGAAAACATAA
>NW_027109066.1:496969-497497 GCF_000696795.3 Halyomorpha halys
GCATCCTTGTAAACTCATAGTGACCCCTTTCAAAAGTGAATGCCGTCTTATGTTGATCAATAGGGTGCATCTTAATTTGATGATACCCAGCCTTCGCTGACACAGTGTTGATTTTATGACAAATATCATAAAAAAAACTACTACTCTACGAAGATAAACCTAATAAATGGCTTTTAGTACAGTCAATTAAATTAGCTTCAATTTGAGTCCTAGCAGCCATATCGTTCCTCAGATTTATTTTTTCATAAGTCAAAATTTCTGTCCACATCAGCTGTTCCACCACAAGAGCTAGAAATCAACATTTCATGAATAAATTTTGTCTAAATATAAGAAGATGGTCAGGGTTGCGTTCAAAAAAAGAGCAAATAGTTTAAAACTATTTTAATGTCCGACGTTTCGGCCCACTTTGCAGGGCTTTAAAAAAATAACTGAAAATATTACAACAATAAGATACAATAAGGTAATTTAAGCTAGGATATATAATATGTAAAAATAAAGCGATAAGAAATTACATATAAATAAAAGGAA
>NW_027109066.1:497970-500112 GCF_000696795.3 Halyomorpha halys
GTTATCTTCTCAAGTGTACTTATATTAATTACTTTATTATTAATTTTCTATTATATTTTACACTTTTCTGTATCCCCACTCATTTGGTATATTTTGTTTTTTAATTACTTACACACATTGTATCCCATTATTTTAATACTTTTCTTTTCCTTTGTTTTTCTGTCTGTTTATTTTTATTTTTTTTTTACTTTATTAATATTTCTTCTCCTCCTATTATGTATATTACAATTTATTGTTCACCTAATTTAAATACTTTTTTTACTATGTTTACTTTACAAATTATTTTCGTTATTGTGGCATAACTGCATCCCCACTCCTCCCAATACCAACCGTCACTTTGTTTTTGACTGCCGTCAAAACAGGTATGCATTCTGTCTCATCATTTGATTTGTATTTTTATTTCATCTCTTTATTTGTACTTTCTTTAAGATTTATTCTCTTATCTATCTGTTACTGTTAACCTTTTCATTTACTATTTGCAACCTTTAATTTTTCTTATTATATCTTACTTTTTTACATTTTATACCCCTGTTATTTTACACTTATGTTTTTTCCTTTTTGTAACTATAGTGTTTGTATCTTTTTTAGCCCTGACGAAGCCCTGCAACGTGGGGCGAAACGTTGGCTCAATAAAATAGTATAATTATCCACTATTTTAGTTTATTTTTACCGCACCCGGACCAGATTCCATTCATCTATACACACGGTCAATCAATGATCTTCCAGATATATTTTTCCCACAATGTACAAAGAGATATATATTTCCTACAATAAATTTAACTACTTATTTTAAGAAATGTTGCTTTTAAATTGCACGTAAATAGCTCTATTAGGGCCCATATTTTACCAAATTTACTCTACTTAAAATAATGTTCTCTTAGATTGTCTAGTAGTGTTGGTAGTTTTAAATAAATTGAGCTCCGAATGAAAATTATTTTTTTTACGTTTGAAAACAGCAGCCAGTTTTTATTCCCCCTACCTATACTTGGCAGACTGATCAATGTATACTAGTTTAATTATACATAGTTTTCATTAAATTGAGCAAGAATTAGGGTGAAATAACTGACAATTTTTTCCTCTGTGGCTCTTGTACTATTTGCAAGAAACAACTCAGTTATACGAACTATCAATCTGACTAAATTTTAATTATCAATTATAAATATAAATGTAAATTATGCGGTAATTAACTTACGATCAATAACGCAGTGGCCAGCCGTCAGTAAATACTTCTCTGTAACAATAACAGATCCGCAGATATGTGCCACCAAGTTACGCCTCCTCCTCTGTAAGGATGCTATGTACGGGACTATAGTGATTGAGACCTCATTCCCCCCAACTATTCGAAAGTCAGGAAGTTCATTCAAGGTTATATTAGCATTACAAAAGAGGATGTTTGATAGGAGAACAAATAATAGATTCGCCAAAATTATCATGTTATGAAAATGATTTAGGAATAGATACCAATGAATGTTACCAGCAACTGTTAACCAAGGTCGATATCAATATGTACATATGAACAGATTGAATATTGTTAATTAAAAAAAGTAATTCTCTGCCCTTGATTTGGATGAAAGGTTTTTGGAACAGTAAATAGCACTTCTTGATAATGTTAAAAAAAGGGCCCCCGAAACCCTACCAACATTACCCTTCCTTAAGTCCTTTCTTCTCGCCCTCCCCCCTTCTTTTTCTTTCTTTCTTGTTATTTTTACTTTATTTATTTAATTATTTATCTGTTCACAATTAATTACCTCGTGGAGGCCCCTCACCTCCAGTAAGTAAGTAAGGCAGTAATTTGTAAGGAAGTACTGTTACTCGACCGAAGGTTGTATAAGCAGGTGATTCAGATAGGTGGTCAGAATTTTTGTAATTATGGTTGTAAAATTTTTTACTACGCCAAAAGAGGCATTTCTGCCATTTTGTTTCGTACAGCCCAGTATAGTTTAGCTCTACCGATGTAACTCCCGTCTGCAGTCAAGTCCGCCGTTGCCGCAAGTTAAGGAACCGATATTATAAATTTAAACAATTGCCCCTTGCCCAACTATAGGTTCAGTCACTTTAGACGTATGGTTCCATATGTTCACATTCCCTTACAATTTTATAGAAAAAAGAACCCAATAAAAACGACTAGGTTCTAAGAGACCC
>NW_027109066.1:500162-500702 GCF_000696795.3 Halyomorpha halys
TTTAAAAAATACGTAAAATATACAGTTAAAAAAGTACATGAGACGTACGTAAAAGAAAAAACAATATGGGAGGGGAAAAAAAAGAATAAGAAAGTAGAGATTAAATAAACGTCTTGAAAGAATCAATATAAATAAAAATAATAATAATGATATTATAATAATAAATAAGCAAAGAATAAATCAGGACCACCTACCTGTTCAAAGCTAAAGGTCTTCTTATATTTAAATTTTTACGGTCAACTATATATACATATATAAATAAAGTTTGTCCAATATAAAAAACTGCTGTTTTTTTAAAATCTATATCTCGGGAAGAATTAAAAGCAAATATGTTACTCTTAAATAGGGAACTCTTATAAATGATGTTCTATTCACTTTAGGTTTTCTAGTGTTTCTAGTAGAACGTAGGAGTAGTAGTTTTTATGATAATTTCATCTTATATTTTTTAATTAGAGATTAATTTGTTTTAGCAAAGAGATATATATTTCCCACAATATACAAAGAGATATATATTTCCCACAATATACAAAGATATATATA
>NW_027109066.1:500752-504185 GCF_000696795.3 Halyomorpha halys
ATAGCACGAGAGAGCCAGTCTGCCACTACGTTCTCCTTACCCGGTTTATACACGATTTCCATGTTAAATTAGCTAAGGAGCTCTTTCCAGCGGGTGACGCGCGCCGACGATTCTTTTAGTTTTCCCACCCACTGGAGGGGCCGGTGGTCTTTAAACCTCCTCCCAAAAAACGTAGGGTCTGAAGTGTTGTACCGCCCAGACGATTCCTAGCAATTCCCGTTCGAGAGCGCTGTATTGCGATTCCGCGTCCGTTAGCCTCCTGCTTCCGTACGCCGCCGGACGTTCTCCTCTCTCACTGTCCTGGGACAGCACTGCCCCTAATGCGTATTCACTGGCATCGGTTGTGATCGTGAAGGACTTGTTAAAATCCGGGAAAGCTAGTACCGGTTCCTGCTGTAGCCTCATGATGCATTTTCTAATATTACTTTCCATGGCCGGTGTCACCACTACCCTACTGCCTTTCTTCAAAAGATTATTTAGAGGGACCAAATGTTCGGCCATTTCCGGTACGAATCTTCTATAGTAATTAAGGGCCCCTAATAGCCGCCTAATACCTTTCACATTTCACACTCTCTCCGTGTGTCCACCCGTCTAGTATGCCCTTCCTCCAACTCGGACTCTGATGCCTCGGAAGTTCCTTTGACTACGTCCCAGGGTGTCTCCTCATCTGCCTGGATCTGATTCAGAATGCTACGTTTCACCCTACAGACAACCGCTGCCCTCAATGCTTCGGCATCATCGCTATCTAATATACTTTCGTTTGTCTTGGCGACAATACGATCTATTAGTCTGTCCCCTCCTTTAAGGAAATGATTCAATTCCCCCGTCTCACCAGTGAATCGTTCCAGGTCAGAAACAGCTTTCCTCAGGTCTTGAGGCGTCGCCGTGCGGACCTTGACCCATTCTAAGGTGGTCGCGTGAGCTCCTGCCAATGAGACTTCCGGTAGTGGGGCCAGCTCCGGTGGTTGGTTAACTACTTCTGGGGGTAGTGGAATGTTTTCGACTGGAGATGGTTGGTTTCCCACGTTGAAATTGTCCAGGTTAAGTACGCTCGGTCTTAGTATGCCAATAGACGTCATCTTAAAATAATAAAAAAAAAGAGAATTCACTTGACTAAAAAAAAATTATACTGAAAAAAACGGGATTCTTCTTATTAATAAAAATTGATCCGGTAATCCGTGATTCCACGCACCAGATACGAGATAGCGGGTTATAAAATCAAAAAAAAAGGAAAGAAGGAACAAGAAAACACATTCACGGTTGCTGATAATAGACTGCCTTATTCTATCAGTAATCCTACATTTATAGATTCTCGAGTTGTTGACAGAGGGAGTTAGGTATTAAGATTTATACTACACAGTCTGTAAATATAATTTATAAATAGGGCAACACATGTTGACTCGAAATACTTTATTAATTCAAAATATAAAATACTTTGATTATTACGTTAGTTTACTAAATTTTGTTTTTGTTTTACATTAGCTTTTCTTGTATATCACGATAAAGAAAAATTCATTTTTCTACATTAGCCTCCAATTTTAAGAAAAATGGAGAATCGAAAATTAGTGTTTTTCAATTGAACTTAGAATAAAAAATTCAATTCCCGATGGCTTTATAAAAACAGTAAAGAGTCCATATTTAAAGTAATTGAATTCCCTTTAAAACAAGATCCCTCCCAAAGGAGTCAGGCCAATAAGTGTTATAATTTAATAAGAATATCCACGCCGCCTTCCCCACCTCTGGAGACCCTGAAACAGCAATAGTCCATTGCTCTCCCATGGAAGGGTACTTAGCAAGATTGTCGAGAAAGCCCGAGAAGTAGGCATCGCCATGTAGTACTCTGGAGGGTTAGACCACTGGTGAACTGGAGGATTCTTCCGGACAGATACAGACCAAGAGGGCTGGAACTAGCATACTTATCTTCCTCTCCGACAGAATAACGACATATTTTTCGGTTGTGATTTAGAGTGTGTATAATAATTTCAAGGCAGTGAACATATGTAATTATGATAGATATTAATAAGATAGTTTGAGAGATTGTTTACTTACAAATAACAAGACAATGCGCAGCTGTCAATAAATATAATTTAGAGACAATAACAGCTCCACAAATATGTCTAAACTCCTTGTCAACTTTCCTCTGTAGTGATGCTAAGAACGGTGCATTCGTGATGCTCGCAACATGTCCTCCGACGATCCTAACATTGGGATCTTCATCTACTCCACCTTTATATCTTATAAATTTACAATAACCGGGACTTGTTATAATAAATAATAATTGATAAAATGGAAGTATCATAGCATAAAAATAACCTCAAAACCCTCACTAATAATTTTTACAAACATCTGTTGACAAATCCGTAGTGAGGTGAGTATACGGTATAGAAAAGGGTGAGTACTTTAAAACGTAACGTCATAATTTGGGTCATTTCATATGAAATGTCCGTTTTTATTTTACTTCAGAAATTCAAAGCGAGATTAGTGGACTTTCTTGTATAGTGAGTTTATGTTTACAGATTATAACGAGCCGTAATTAATTCTCTCTTATTGATAATGTTCACAGTCATTCAAATTAATTGCACATTTGTTGTGACTTAAAAGTGACTGTTATAAGTAACTTGAACATACACACTATATACATTGATTCACGCAATCGAGGCTAAACAAGAACAACTGAGTAAAGGTAGAGCAGTGTTATAATCCCTAAAGAGTAACCTATTTACAGACATTACATTCCCCCACTTGAATAAAAACTAGTCCGTTTGATAAAGGTCATAGTCTAAAAGGTAACGTGGAGGTGCTCGTTGTCTTGACGATCTGCGACCTGGAGGCGCTTCAGGCTGGTTGGGTTCAGGAGGACCATCTGCATAGGGTTCTTCTGTGTCATACTCACAGTCAGCGCCAGAAAAGTTTCTCGGAGCATCTGACTCTGATGGTTCAGCAGTAGTTGGAACTCCAAGTCTCCTAGGTAGGTGGAACGACGGGGCGTGACACTTTTCTTAGATACCAGGGACGATAGTAGCTGATTGGTGTGTCGCTTTAAACTACGCCCTGAATCCAATACGACGAAGTAGTGACATTTTCCTGGTGACGATTCCAAACTGCCAAACATCCTGGTTATCTTGATGGACTCTCTCCCCCATTTGAATAGAACCATTCTTTGAAGTCGAAACCAGACGGGCTTTTATATTCGGATGAAGAGTTTCCAGACGAATAGGAATTCTTAGTTTCAAGTAGAGTTCAGCAGGAGACTGACCCGAGGTTAATGGGGTCGCACGGTATCGAAATAAGATGTTCTGTAGTTTGATAGACAAAGGAGTTGGATTATCAGCAGCGGCTTTAAGTCTTCACACACACAGACACAATAAAGCTAGTGTTTTACAGCAGTTCAAGCGTGTTAGATCTTATTCCTTCTTCTCTTTTTTGACATTTT
>NW_027109066.1:504235-506226 GCF_000696795.3 Halyomorpha halys
CTTTTTTCCCCCTCCCAGATATTTACTTCTAATTTCATAGGCTCTCTAGGCTCCGCCTAATTTCCTAAATTATCTGATTGGTCCAAATCCCTTCTCCTATTCTTCCTACCCCTCCTATTCTTCCTATTTTCACTATTCTTGCTACCACCTCTTCTCTAGTGTTCATATATATTTCCTAGACTAGATAGCTAAGAAGTTAGAAGATAGAGACTAATAACAGTAACAGTAACATGTAGTTCTTGTAAATATGTTAGAATAAAGTCATTTTAGTCTTCACTGATTTTTGTGCTATGAAACTCGCACATGCAACTATGTGATCGCCAGTCATCTCACCAACTCCACACAGGACGCAGTTACGGGCTGTTTGGCGACAGGATCGTTTGGATTACGCAGAGAGCATCACGAGCAGGCGATCAACTTCACCGCCCTTATTGTAAAAGTATAAGGCTCAAGTATTTTGGATAACATTAAATTATATAATTAACTTATGAGAGTTACAACAACATAACATTTTTTTAAATTAACATTGAAGGTCCTACCACTGTTAGTAACGGTGTTCCACATTCCCCTTCTTTTGTCTTTATTCAAGACAAACACTAATGTACAAAAAAAGTAAAAGAAATTTTCAAGGACGCTTGAATACCAGTTTAACCATTAAAGTCCATTCTTCCACTAATCTTTTTAGGTTTAGACAGTGCTGGGTTATGGGTTTCGGAGCTGACGTCAGAACTCTTGGAACTGTGGATGTTGAGCTGACTGAGCTGAAACCGGTTGAGTCTCAGGATTCGGAAAGTGTGGTTCATAGAAGATGAAGGAGATGGGAACCAGCCCAGGTTACTGGATCTAACAATGCGCCTAGATCCTGCAGGATAAGGAATGAGGATTGCCAAACATTAGTTACGAATGCAGTCAGTCTCCGGAAATCAGGAAATCCTTTTCAGTTGCTAAAAGATAATATTCAAATTTCTGCAATTGTATGATAACTCGCCAGGTGGGTTAAACTCACTATCACACTTATTAACTTTATTAAATAACTAGGATTACACCTGACACCATGTTGTAATTATGGTTAATGAATTATAAGGCTCCTGTCTTTTATATACTTTTTAATTATATAAATAATTTGTGAGAAACAAACCAACATTTGTTTTAAATTAACATTGGAGTAATAGTGTTTTACCACAAGAATCGCCCTTTTTTCGTCAGATTTTTCATTATTTTTGAGGGCCCTGAACCCACAGGGTTGACTCACGGCTCCAGTAACAGAATCAATAATTATCTGCCACTGCCGACCCGGGTCATTGGAGTTGGACAGGACCACCCTGTCATTAGTGCCATTTCGCAGTTGCTTGAATAGTGGCACATCTAACAGTTATTTTTTTTTTTTTGCTTTGTTTTGAAATGGACGTGTTTAAAAAATATTACCGTAGACAGGGGTATATTCTATAGCAGCAGTTTCCAAACTTTCTTCGCCACAGCACCCTTTTTGGATAAACATATTTCGTGGCACCCTTAAAAAATATATAAATATAGCCTAAAAATATATATTTTTATATATAAAAAATATATCTGTACTTTTCAGTAGTTTCACCAGGCGCACTCCTTTTTTTAACCGCCCATAATGGACTATTGTATGGGGATGTACTATCAATAATGATTCCCTGCTTCAGTGGGATCTCATGGACAGTCTTACCGGTTGCTCCGAGGATATCCCCTTCTGTAAAAAAAATATCTTGGTATTCCCTCTTGATTCGCTGTCTCCAGTCCTCAGCTTGATTGATTGCCCCCATTCGTCCACCCTCATTCCTCTGTTGTTGACGACATTTGTAGGTTTTACCTCCTATCTTAATCTTCCATTTTCCCTTGTTACTCTTAATCCAAGCACCCACCATCCCTAGCAGGTCACACCCCACAATTATTTTATATTCTTTCGGCATGGTCTTTACAATATGTACTGTCAAGATGCCCTTACTAAATCCCCAATGGTTCAA
>NW_027109066.1:508430-510888 GCF_000696795.3 Halyomorpha halys
CCGGAAGTCTCTCTAGCGGGAGCCCACGCCACAACACTTGAGTGGGTAAAAGTACGCACAGCAACTGCCCAAGACTTGAGGAAGGTCGTTTCTGACCCCGAACGATTTACCTGGGAAACAGGAGAATCGAGCCACTTCATAAAAGGGGATGACCGACTAATAAGTCGAATTGAAGCAAAGTCTATCGAAAGTCTACTCGATAGTGAAGATGCGGAGGCTTTAAAAGCAGCGGTCGTCTGCAGAGTCAAGAGGAGCATCCTAAATCAAATTCAGGCTGACGAAGAGACCCCTTGGAGAGTTATCAAGGAATACCCAGAAACAATAGTCGGCGGGAGGACCGTAAGTGTCGCGGATCTGGTAAAATTGGACATTTAGTGGCGCATTGCCCCCGCACGTGCTTAGAATGTGGAAATGAGGGGCACATAGCTAAACAGTGCCCATATTTGTACCGAAGTAGAGATGTGGGCCGGGGCGAACCAATGGAGATCAACAGATGCGGAGAAGCCACCGTAGATTCAGTAGATCTTCAGATGAATCTACGGTGGCTTCTCTTCTCAAATCTTCATCTGAATATAAAAGCCCGTCTGGTTTCGACCTCCAAGAATGCTCGTTCTATTCAAATGGGGGAGAGAGTCCATCAAGATAACCAGGATGTTTGGCGGTTTGGAATCGTCACCAGGAAAATGTCACTACGTTGTCGTATTGGATTCAGGGCGTAGTTCAAACCGACACATCAATCAGCTACTATCGTCCCTGGTATCTAAGAAAAGTCTGACATTTGCCCCGTCGTTCCACCTACCTAGGAGACTTGGAGTTTCAACTACTGCTGAACCATCAGAGTCAGATGCTCCGAGAAACTTTTCTGGCGCTGACTGTGACATCATGACACAGAAGAACCCTATGCAGATGGTCCTCCTGAGCCCAACCAGCCTGAAGCGCCTCACTATACAAGAAAGTCCACTAATCTCGCTTTGAATTTCTGAAGTAAAATAAAAACGGACATTTCATATGAAATGACCCAAATTATGACGTTACGTTTTAAAGTACTCACCCTTTTCTATACCGTATAGTCACCTCACTACGGATTTGTCAACAAATGTTTGTAAAATTATTAGTGAGGGTTTTGAGGTTATTTTTATGCTATGAAACTTCCATTTTATCAATTATTATTTATTATAACAAGTCCCGGTTATTGTAAATTTATACGATATAAAGGTGGAGTAGATGAAGATCCCAATTTTAGGATCGTCGGAGGACATGTTGCGAGCATCACGAATGCACCGTTCTTAGCATCACTACAGAGGAAAGTTGCAAGTTACAAGCAGTATAGACATATTTGTGGAGCTGTTATTGTCTCCGCGCAAGCATTAGCGGAGCATCAGAGACCGAAGAAGAAGTCGAGGAGCCAAGGAACCGAGGTAGTCTAGAGGAGAAGGCGGAAACAAAAGGATGGAAGCAAGGGAACGGAGGAGAATGGGGACGAGGGACTGGAGAGAGGAAGACGTGAGACATTTGAAGGGGTTGTCAGCGGAGAGGCGACCGCACACTGGCGAATTATAATGTGAGAGAAAAGAGCGGCGGTCTGCCTATAATAGAGATAGCTGGAGTGAGGTGCCTGGTGGACACCGGCAGTTCTAACACCATCATGTGCCGCAAAACCTTGCAAAAGCTGTGTGATGGAGATAGGACACCCAAGATTCAGAAATGTCAATGTAAATTAATCACCCTGGGTGCCCCTTGTGTGGTAGAGGGGGAGCTATCTCTATCTCCGTATCATACTATACACATTTGACCTTTGACCCGGCGGGGATTTAGTAGAGAGAACTTGCTGGTGCATATCGTAGGGAGTATGCCAAGGGAATACAAAGTGATAGTGGGGTGCACCTGACCTGCTGGGGAAGGTGGATGCTTGGGTTAATAATATCGAGGGATAATGAAGAATTATTTTGGGGGGTAAAATGTACAAATGTCATCGACAAAGAAGAACCGAGGGCGCAAGGATCGGAGCAATCAATCAGGCTGAGGACTAGAGACAGAGACTCAGGAGAGAATATGAAGATATTTTTTTTTAAAGAAAAGGACATGGTTGGAGAAACCGGGAAGACTGTGCATGAGATCATACTAAAAGAAGATAAGTGTGTGATAGATGAAAAGATTAGATACTCACATATGTGAAAGAGAGGAGATACCCGCAGGCGCTACGTCATCACATTCGGGAAGAGCTCAAAAGTTTACAACACCAGGGAATAATTATTGACAGTAAGCCCCATACAATAGTCCCCATACAGTACACCCCATACAATAGTCCCCATACAGTACACCCCATACAATAGTCCCCATACTGTACACCCTATACAACAGTCCCCATATAGTACACCCCATACAATAGTCCCCATATAGTACACCCGATACAATAGTACATCCCATATAGTACACCCCATACAATAGTCCCCATATA
>NW_027109066.1:510938-511868 GCF_000696795.3 Halyomorpha halys
GCAACAAAACACATCTTTAGGGGAATTTATCTTGTTGTGTCGTCATATGTGACATTAGACCTGATTTGGTTCTAAAATTGTATTAAAGTATAATCATAGGATAATAATATTGTTGTTTGTTTGGGATTGTTGAAGATAATATGTGTAATGAAAGCTGTTTATGATAGATTGTTTTTGTGAAGGCCGCATTGGACGAAACGTCGGACTTATAAAAGAATAAAAAATGTTCTGAGAATAAAATCGATACAAATTTATTTTTATTAAACAGTCTCAAGAAAGTGCTAAGGTTATAAATAAACTAATAGCTGAAGTTACCATGGATACGGCTCACAGTTATGAATGGACCATTGATGAATAAATATCGTATCCACGGCAATTTTAACTATTAGTTTTAACTATCGCTAATTTTTACCCAACTCTGTGGGATAGGGGGGGGGCAGCAAGTCACGAGACGGCGTTCTCGAAATTCGTGCTTCTTTCTCTGTTCTGTTCAGGCTCATTTCAAAGTCAATATTAAGGATCCCAAAATATATTTATTGTTCTAAAAAGTAAGGAATGAATATAAACTTGAATTGACTTGGTCAACTTTTCAATTATTGTTTTCTAGGAATAATTAATAATAAAATGATTTCTTTTAAGGAAAATATTTAAACATAAAGTTCGATACAAATAAATAATTTTCTCAGATATAATGGAGAAAGTTGTTTAAAAAAAAAAGTAAAAATAGTAATCATTATTTTTTATAATATTTAATGTTTACAACAAAAAATGACTTAGTATTATTAGTAATAGAAAAGAACCAATAACAACAACAAAATGTGAGCATGCTTGGAGCAACTAAATTTATTATTTAATCCCCCTGCCTAGCCATTTCAATTATACAGAGTGCGGCAGTAACGGATGCCACGCCTACAAATGGAATAAGCCCCG
>NW_027109066.1:511918-524077 GCF_000696795.3 Halyomorpha halys
ATACAATAGTCCCCATATAGTACATCCCATACAATAGTCCCCATACAGTAAGCCCTATACAATAGTCCCCATATAGTACGCCCCATACAATAGTCACTTGAGAAGAGGGGGTAGGAAGAATAGTGAAAATAGGAAGAATAGGAGGGGTAGGAAGAATAGGAGAAGGGGTTTGGACCAATCAGATAATTTAGGAAATTAGGCGGAGCCTAGAGAGCCTATGAAATTAGAAGTAAATATCTGAGAGGGGGAAAAAAGGCGTGACTAGAAGCAGGGTACGAGGCTTCCAAGAAATTGGAAACTAACTTTCATGTGTTAAACATAAAATAGTTAGACTGATGCAAGTCCATTGTGAGATGACAGCATGTACCTGCCTAAGTGTCAGCCCTTGCTATGGATATAAGATACTAAGGGCTTGAAAGGGCTGTTAGAAGGGTCCCTTAGAATCTAGTCGTTTTTATTGGGTTCTTTTTTCTATACAATTGTAAGGGAATGTGAACATATGGAACCATATGTCTAAAGTGACTGAACCTATAGTTGGGCAAG
This sequence comes from Halyomorpha halys, assembly GCF_000696795.3. Lineage (NCBI taxonomy): Eukaryota > Metazoa > Arthropoda > Insecta > Hemiptera > Pentatomidae > Halyomorpha > Halyomorpha halys. Next base: position 512,462 of record NW_027109066.1, read on the forward strand.
GGGCAATTGTTTAAATTTATAATATCGGTTCCTTAACTTGCGGCAACGGCGGACTTGACTGCAGACGGGAGTTACATCGGCAGAGCTAAACTATACTGGGCTGTACGAAACAAAATGGCAGAAATGCCTCTTTTGGCGTAGTAAAAAATTTTACAACCATAATTACAAAAATTCTGACCACCTATCTGAATCACCTCCTTGTACAACCTTCGGTCGAGTAAAGTACTTCCTTACAAATTACTGCAACCCTGAACCTTCATGGGCTGTAGCAGTAGAGATTTATTTTATTTATAAAACAAACTCGTGCTAAAGTTCCGATTAAAAAATTGTTTTATTTCTTTTCATATAGACAAGTAATTAGTTATGTATATGATGAAAAAAACGTTTAATATTAACATGATAATAATTTTTTGGTCCAAAATAATTAAATTATGCCGGGCCGAAGATTCTTCATATGAATATCTGCGGTGCCTAATAGGAATTGAATACACAACTTCCTTTAACCAGTTCTTGGCCACGTCGACCCTGCTGTAGACCCCGGGGTACCCGGTTCTGGCACACCCTTCGCCCCAGGACACCAGGCCCCAGATAACCCCGTTGCAGGACAATGGTCCTCCGGAGTCACCCATGCAGGTATCTTTCTCTTCAGATTCTTCCAGAGTACATAATGATCCGTTCTTGTTCAACAATCCAACTGCAACAAAACACATCTTTAGGGGAATTTATCTTGTTGTGTCGTCATATGTGACATTAGACCTGATTTGGTTCTAAAATTGTATTAAAGTAAAGTCATTGGTTAATAATATTGTTGTTTGTTTGGAATTGTTGAAGATAATATGTGTAATGAAAGCTGTTTATGATACATTGTTTTTGTGATGGCTACATTGGACGAAACGTCGGACTTATAAAGGAATAAGAAATGTTCTGAGAATAAAATCTATACAAATTTATTTTTATTAAACAGTCTCAAGAAAGTGCTAAGGTTATAAATAAACTAATAGCTGAAGTTACCATGGATACGACTCACAGTTATGAAGTTACCATGGACACGGCTCACAGTTATGAAGTTACCATGGATACGACTCACAGTTATGAAGTTACCATGGACACGGCTCACAGTTATGAAGTTACCATGGATACGACTCACAGTTATGAAGTTACCATGGATACGACTCACAGTTATGAATGGACCATTGATGAATAAATATCGTATCCATGGCAATTTAAGCTATTAGTTTTAACTATCGCTAATTTTTACCCAACTCTGTGGGATGGAGGGGGGGGGGCGGCGACGTTCTCCAAATTCGTGCTTCTTTCTCTGTTCTGTTCAGGCTCATTTCAAAGTCAATATTAAGGATTCCAAAATATATTTACTGTTCTAAAAAGTAAGGAATGAATATAAAATTGAATTGACTTGGTCAACTTTTCAATTATTGTTTTATAGGAATAATTAATAATAAAATGATTTCTTTTAAGGAAAACATTTAAACATAAAGTTCGATACAAATAAATAATTTTCTCAGATATAATAGAGTAAGTTGTTAAAAAAAAAAAAAGTAAAAATAGTAATCATTATTTTTTTATAATATTTAATGTTTACAACAAAAACTGACTTAGTATTATTAGTAATAGAAAAGAACCAATAGCAACAACAAAATGTGAGCATGCTTGGAGTAACTAAATTTAGTATTTAATCCCCCTGCCTAGCCATTTCAATTATACAGAGTGCGGCAGTAACGGATGCCACGCCTACAAATGGAATAAGCCCCGCCTTCTGGTCCCCTCCCCCCTCCATTATACCTCCCTTCTCCTTACTCCGAGATTAAGATAACTTCTATATGGGATAGTAATTTATTGTAATGTATACATACATGAATATATCTTACTCTTTTTTTCTATTAATATCCCCTCACACAATTTCACACTAAGTAGGCGCAGTTCGACGACGCGGAGGGCAGTGAAAGACCTCGCAGTGAAAGATCTCGGAGTGGTCACCCCCCAACCGTAGGCTTTGCATGTTATTCTGCCTTCATTGTAATGATTCAGGAGGGCTGAAGTTTCTGAAATATTTCCTTCGGGTAAAACAGCAGGTTGAGTATTTCTACCGAACTTGAGGTCGCTTGCTAATGCAATGGCCCCGAAGTCGTAGAAGAATTCTATTGGATCAAAATCCTCATGTACGAAAAAGGCCTGTACCTTCGTTACTCTTCCTCGTTCTGCATATTTGCTTCCGGTTCTGACAATATGCCACTTCGGCTTTGAAACTGTGTATGAGTTATCATCTTCTACTGCAAATGAAAATATATTTATTAATACACATTACTTCACTCACTTTCATTAAATGATTTCAATCGCATGTAAACATGTATAAATAGGGCAACACTTGTGACTCGAAATACTTTATTAATTCAAAATATAAAATACTTTGATTATTACATTAGTTTACAAAATTTTGTTTTTGTTTTTCTACATTAGCCTCCAATTTTAAGAAAAATGGAGAATCGAAAAACAGTGTTTTTCAATTGAACTTAAAATAAAAAATTCAATTCCCGTTGGCTTTATTAAAACAGTAAAGAATTAACAGTACTTTAAATATGGACTTAAAGTAATTGAATTCCCTTTAAAACAAGATCCCTCTCGAAGGAGTCAGGCCAATAAGTGTTATAATTTAATAAGAATATCCACGCCGCGTTCCCAACCTGTGGACACCCTGAAACAGCAATAGTCGATTGCTCTGCCATGGAAGGGTACTTAGCAAGATTGTCGAGAAAGACCGAGAAGTAGGCATCGCCATGTAGTACTCTGGAGGGTTAGACCGCTGGTGAACTGGAGGATTCTTCCGGACAGATACAGACCAAGAGGGCTGGAACTATCATACTTATCTTCCTCTCCGACAGAATAACGACATATTTTTCGGTTGTGAGTATGTATAATAATTTCTAGACAGTGATATGATGAACATATGTAATTATGATAGATATTAATAAGATAGTTTGAGAGATTGTTTACTTACAATTAACAAGACAATGCGCAGCTGTCAATAAATATAATTTAGAGACAATAACAGCTCCACAAATATGTCTAAACTCCTTGTCAACTTTCCTCTGTAGTGATGCTAAGAACGGTGCATTCCTGATGCTCGCAACATGTCCTCCGACGATCCTAAAATTGGGTTCTTCATCTGCTCCACCTTTATATCTTATAAATTTACAATAACCGGGACTTGTTATAATAAATAATAATTGATAAAATGGAAGTATCATAGCATAAAAATAACCTCAAAACCCTCACTAATAATTTTTACAAACATCTGTTGACAAATCCGTAGTGAGGTGAGTATACGGTATAGAAAAGGATGAGTACTTTAAAACGTAACGTCATAATTTGGGTCATTTTATATTAAATGTCCGTTTTTATTTTACTTCAGAAATTCAAAGCGAGATTTGTGGACTTTGTTGCTAAAAGCTGTCTATCAAACTACAGAACATTTTATTTCGACCCCATTAACCTCGGGCCAGTCTCCTGCTGAACTCTACTTGAGAAGAAGAATTCCAATTCGTCTGGAAACTCTTCATCCGAATATTAAAGCCCGTCTGGTTTCGACCTCCAAGAATGCTTGTTCTATTCAAATGGGGGAGTGAGTCCATCAAGATAACCAGGATGTTTGGCAGTTTGGAATCGTCACCAGGAAAATGTCACTACGTCGACGTATTGGATTCAGGGCGTAGTTCAAAGCGACACACCAATCAGCTACTATCGCCCCTGGTATCTAAGAAAAGTGTCACATTTGCCCCGTCGTTCTATCTACCTAGGAGACTTGGAGTTCCAACTACTGCTGAACCATCAGAGTCAGATGCTCCGAGAAACTTTTCTGGCGCTGACTGTGACATCATGACACAGAAGAACCCTATGCAGATGGTCCTCCTGAACCCAACCAGCCTGAAGCGCCTCCAGGTCGCAGATCGTCAAGACAAAGAGCACCTCCACGTTACCTTTTAGACTATGACCTTTATCAAACGGACTAGTTCTTATTCAAGTGGGGGAATGTAATGTCTGTAAATAGGTTACTCTTTAGGGATTATAACACTGCTCTACCTTTACTCAGTTGTTCTTGTTTAGCCTCAATTGCGTGAATCAATGTATTTAGTGTGTTTGTTCAAGTTACTTATTACAGTCACTTTTAAGTCACAACAAATGTGCAATTAATTTGAATGACTGTGAACATTATCAATAAGAGAGAATTAATTACGGCTCGTTATAATCTGTAAACATAAACTCACTATACAACAAAGTCCACTAATCTCGCTTTGAATTTCTGAAGTAAAATAAAATCGGACATTTCATATGAAATGACCCAAATTATGACGTTACGTTTTAAAGTACTCACCCTTTTCTATACCGTATACTCACCTCACTACGGATTTGTCAACAGATGTTTGTAAAAATTATTAGTGAGGGTTTTGAGGTTATTTTTATGCTATGATACTTCCATTTTATCAATTATTATTTATTATAACAAGTCCCGGTTATTGTAAATTTATAAGATATAAAGGTGGAGTAGATGAAGATCCCAATTTTAGGATCGTCGGAGGACATGTTACGAGCATGACGAATGCACCGTTCTTAGCATCACTACAGAGGAAAGTTGACAAGGAGTTTAGACATATTTGTGGAGCTGTTATTGTCTCTAAATTATATTTATTGACAGCTGCGCATTGTCTTGTTATTTGTAAGTAAACAATCTCTCAAACTATCTTATTAATATCTATCGTAGTTACATATGTTCATCATATCACTGTGAAATTATTATACACACTCTAAATCACAACCGAAAAATATGTGGTTATTCTGTCGGAGAGGAAGATAATTATTAGCTGTTCACCCAGAGAGTTTTTTTTTTTTTTTTAAAGCACCCTAAAAATAAAACAAAACATGAATTAATATAATTCCATTACAATAAAGAACATAATTCAAAGAGAATATTATCTTTACTTTAATTCTACTTTAATGTTTGAATGTGAGTGGCCCACGTGATCATTAATAAATATGAATAAATGATAATAATTAAAGAAGAATGAGTAAAATTTGTATTTATATGCTCTTGCTCTTATGGTTCAATCTTTATTTTCAAATAAGTATTTTTTTTTTTTTTATTTGTTGTGATTAGTATTGTTTTTATTTTTATTGTAATTATTTACAACTTAGATCATAAGTTCCGTACTCTATGAACATGATTGTAATGTTTATTTTTTTTTCTATTTTAAAATTGAGGAGGGGGATGTTAGGCTGGTAATAGGGACGTGCGGGTTGGGGCACAAGTCCCAGTGCGCTCGGTTCAGAACGTCGTGGGTTCGATTCCCACATTCATTTTTCAGCGGTCCCGAAGAATGAATCTTGACACTCCCACCTTGGTTAGTACGCGGCGGCAACCTAGGTAGCCAACAGGGATAGGCAAAAAGGACCACTAGGCCACTTGTAGGACTTGTTCCCCCCACAAATACCAGTACCAGTAGGTTGGTAACATTTTGTAAGTTAAAACCTGAACCTGTAAGTTACCTCCAGGCCAGTTGCTCATCTTTTATTGTGTACTCTAATTTAATAAAACTTGAGTCTTTTCGTTACCTTTTGTTTATTAATTATCATAGCCAAACAATAGCTGAAGCGTAAAGAGGCATGCGTTTCACAGCTTAAAACTATGCAGTGACACTGAACACAGTGCATCAACAACTTGTAAAAAAAAAAAACCTAAATAGGTTGATGAGAACCTTATACGCCTGACCTGATATTTCACAACAGAGAGTGAACAAACTAAACCACGTTACGACGTCTTTCTGCACACATATTATTCCCTAGACTTCTTAAAGGTAACATTTTAGAAAATGATTTTCAGGTCCAAAACGCATTTTATGATTCTATTTCTTCCCAAAACCCTGAATTTTTCAGTTCTTGGATTCAAAAGTTGATAGAGCGTTGAGGAAAATTTATATAAAATGTGTGTACATAATTTGCTGTGTACAGGGCTTCGGGTGTTACACATTATATTGAATTTATTCATATTCTCATGTATTTATTTTATATGTATTTATGAATTTGTATTATCTACCTCTATCGGTTCCTGATGAGAACCAACTGAAAAAATATGCGCTATATTTAATTCAAACACTAAATGCCATAGATATGAATATCTATAATTAATCATTGGAGTTCTTCTCCAACAGTATCGTATTTACCGATTTACTATGATATTATATATGAGTTAGCATGCAGGGATTATTAATTATTAAGTAAAGTCTTTGTTACATCTTTTATATTTACAATCACATATACATTAGCAAGAATAATATAATGAGAGAGCATGGTAGATCTGTTTCCTTATGCGTTAATTATTATATTATGAATTGAGAAGTACCAGTTGCGATCTGTTCGTTCTTTATACTGACTCTAAGTTATCAATTCTATTATTGCCATTCAAATTACAACGGAAAAGGTCTTATTTGTTTTAATGCACTTGTCCAGCTTGGCTGTAGTAGCGGAGCGGATCTTGGGTCCCGCGTCATTCTGTCTATTGCCGGCGGCCGCTGCTGAATCCCTGCGAGGTGTGACTTCCTCCTGTGGCCACCAACTGGTCAGCCGCTCTGCACCGTCCTTTCTCTACCTCTCAACTGTCTTCCATGCAAAGACTGTGTCTCTTGCCCAGACTCTCTTCTTCCTAGACTGTGTTCAACTGTGGCCTTTCCTCTCCTCTCCCGCTCTTTTTACTTCTGCTCTCCCCCCTACTTCTAATTTCTCCCCACTTCCGATCTCCGTTCTTCTCATTGGCTCTCCTATGCTCCCAATCTTTTACTTACCCTTCAGAGGGGGTGGGAAGGTCCAATGACTTTCGGCGAAAGTCGGTCTTTTTCCTCCCTTCATCTTCAAATTAAGGCAGCTTCCTTCTATGACAGAGGTCGTAGCACTTTCCCGAGATTTTTAGGGTGCCCAGGTGTGAGATAAGGGCTGTTTAGATCTACCTACGCGGTTGACCGTTCCGAGGGATGCATGCCCCAGGCCACCTCTGGTATCTACATATCTCTCTCTAATGGTATATACATTACTCTTAATGTTTTGCCAGTCAGGACAGGCGGCTCATTTGGCATGCCGACAAAAGAACATACTTTTATATAAGTTAAAAAATTCCAGCTGGTACCTCTCATACATATCAAATTTGTGTACAAATGTTTTGATTTGATAAAGCTTTTTTGGTAAATAATCATTCCTGTATTTTATATGAAAGGAAGGAGTAATAATATTAACTCTTATTTTGATTTTAAAAGGTGTTAAGAATACAATGTTCCGAAGAAACGCTAAAAATCCATGATAATGGACCCTTTGGACCAAAACCATAATAATAATAATCGACCATTTAGACAAAAAATATATACCATTTTATTCCTCCAACCTAACCATTTCTGAAACTGGATGCGCCTGCAGTAGGGTAGTGCATGCCACTGTTGCCAATAACCACCACTTCATTTTTGTTTTATTGATATAAAATATAATAATTATCTATTAATGGGGGGGTGGATTTAATTTATATTGAGCACCTTACTGATGGGGCTGCATCTTATCCAACTGCATCCGTCCGATAGGTTCGGCACACCTCGTCTACATCCTTCGGGGATGTAGATGTCCAGGACCAACCCTCCTGGTCAGTCTGCGTGTGCATTTTCTCCCTGTGGTTCGCTGATGCCGATGTTCCAGCCCCATCCTCTTCACGTTATACTTCTCTTTGAGGAGCATCTGCAACTCCTCGTGTGTCATCGCCCAACATACCCCCGTGACTCTAAGCAAATGCAGTCGCTGTATTAAGGCCAGTCTTCTATTATGTTGCTGCGTGAGGGTTAGGCTCCACGCAAGGGATATGTATTTCCGAATACGCCTTTATAGATTGTAATCGTGAACAGGTTCCTACGGTCCCAGAACGCACCCCGTATTCTACTTGATCAGTTAAGTGACCGGGTCACCTATCCCTTAAGTACATCAGATGAGGTGTAGCGTCGAACCCTCTCCTTACTTTCACTCCGAAATCTTTAACCTCCTAACCTAGTCTTATCCTTTCACTTTGGACATCGAGGTTGATAGGATGAGCCATGTGCGCGATGATCTTCATCCAAGTTATGCTCAAGCGGTTCTCTTGGTCATAACTTGGGTCTTCTCTGTGGTCAAACTGAAATTCCTCCTCAGGTACTCACGAGATTGGCGCATCTCTGTGCTTGAATTGTAAATATTGCTCTGCTGTTTTTGTTGTTTTCATATCGGTTAATTTTATCAAATAACAACGGAAACGAAAACTAACAGTATGTTATTCTCAATACACATTTCGTTTTATGAAGTTTTTTTTTTCAACGGCTCATTAACGTTTAGGAAAAGCAGCAGAAACGATCACCGATCACGAACACACTTGTTAAGTTTGTATAACATTGCTTTGCGTAACTTCAATAAACCATATGATCATGACCTCTTTAATATAGCTTACTATCTAACAAATTGGTCTTCAACAGTGGATTATTATTCTACATATTTATATACATGTAAATATGAATAAACATAATAAAGTTTTTTAACACTTAAGTAATATTTATGAAATAGTTAACAGACCCTCATGCCATATCAAAGAAATCCTACTACAATTGGTAACCTTCTGATTGTCAATTTTCTATTTGTAAGGGTTTCCCAAACCCTCCAAGCCACTTAAATATCCATCTTCCAACCGTCCTATTTCCCTCCTGCCCATTATTGGCAAAATCCTAGAAAAACTCTTATTAAAACGCCTCTATCCAATCCTTGACTCACATCATGTTATTCCTGACCACCAGTTTGGATTCAGAACATCTCATTCTACCATACAACAGAGTGATCGAGCGGTTGATGCCATATCTTCCACATTGGAACGCGGTATGTACTGCACGGGAGTCTTCCTCGATGTTGAACAAGCTTTTGATCGAGTCTGGCATCCAGGTCTGCTCTATAAACTTCGTAAATTCCTATCCCCAACATATTTCCTTATAATCCGCTCCTACCTCACCGATAGAACCTTTAAAGTAAATCATAACCTAGCCTACTCATCTCAGTTTAGGCACACATAACATCTATTGAAGAATGGTGTAAAAACTGGAGAATCAAAATAAATTCTGACAAATCCCACCAGATCACCTTTACTCTCCGTCGTAAACCTCTGCCCTCCTGTCCTACAGTATCCTATCTAAATACACCACTAATGCCTGTTGAACAGATTCGATACTTAGGACTCCATCTTGACAAGAGACTTACTTGGAATCCAACCACAAGACTGAAACGACAAGAAACTGCTCGTAGATTCCGATTGCTACAACACTTACTTGACAAACGTTCTAAACTTCCCATTCACTACAAAAAATTAGTATACACTACGATAATCAGACCAATTTGGTCATATGGAATTGAGCTCTGGGGCTCCACCAAATCATCAAATTCATCCCGCATCCAATCGTTACAATCCAAAATCCTACGTAAATTCCTTGATGCTCCTTATTACGTCACAAATAAACTCATTCACAAAGATCTTAACATCCCATTCGTTGCAGATTTGACCCAAAACAGATATGCGTCTTTTCATTCCAAACTCCTTAACCATCCTAACCCATTAATTCTTAATCTTTCATCCTTAACAATCCCTAATAATCCTCCGAGGCGTCTGAAAAGAACATGGCCACGGGACCTTCTAATTTAAATTAATGTTTGAAGTACCACCAATGGGTGGTTCCTTCCCAAGATTTTCAAGTATATATGAAACATACTTCATATTTACCTATTCTATTATTTTGTACAGTTGTAAATTACATTAAATAAATAATTTAAAAAAAAAATTCATTTGTAAAGTGCGAAATTAAATAAGAAGAGAAAATAAGATTAGTATTTCATAGGTTTCGATGTAAACTCGTAACATCTAATTAAATTATGGAATAATTGGGAATAATACATCTCCTGGAATACTCCAAATACTCCTTTGAAAGCATATTAATTTTTTTTTAAACATAAAAATGTTGATCGTACCAAAAACTATTTGTGAAGATATGTCTAACAGTTTTTGTATTGAACTCGGCAGCCTGTAACGGTAGGGACAAGTAAATGTAACTTGAAGGAAATGAAAGCAAATCTGTGGCCTCCTCGTAGTCTCGAACCTTCGGTGGGTCTTATTGTTATAAAACCGTTCCAAGCTCAATGAATCCTATAATGGTCGAAAACATAACATGTTCCAAGCTCAATGAATCCTATAATGGTCGAAAACATAACCGTTCCAAGCTCAATGAATCCTATAATGGTCGAAAACATAACATGTTCCATAGAGGATACATCCTGTGAGGCACAAGTATCTTCCAGCTTAGATAGTGTGCTGTGGTCTAGAAGTTGTACTTGCATAAAACAGTAGCGTATGTGTCATTGCCAGGAGCTAGCTTCCCAGAGGTAGGTAGAAGCTAAGAATGTTTTTAGATCTCATCGCGAAGAGGGATAGGTTTCCTTCCCCTGCCTACTGTGACGATATGCTGAGGCCATCACGGCACCATTCCATCACGGCACCATACATCACGGCACCATTCCATCACGGCACCATACAGCACGGCACCATACATCACGGCACCATACATCACGGCACCATCCATCACGGCACCATCCCATCACGGCACCATCCCATCACGGCACCATCCCATCACGGCACCATCCCATCACGGCACCATGCAGCACATCTAAATTCAAAACAGGCATATGTTAATTCTTATAAATTATATTATTTAAAATGTACTATTTTAGTATATCTACTACTACTACGACTATAAAAGGTAATGGTCAAATCTTTGTCCGCAATAAACTTTAATTACTGAACGATTTACGTGCTGTTTTTTTTTCTAAATGTTCCCTGTTGCCATGGAAAGGTTTAAAGATAATGAAATCACCTAACTCTCAAGTAGAGACAAAATTATGAACAAAATTAAAGGTTTTCGGTTTGTAGCACAGAAAGTATACTTTTCACAGTTATTGTATACTAATCGATTCGATTCTTTTCGAAGAATAAGAAAAAAATATCACTGATTCCATTGGGCTATCATGTTTACAAACAATTATAAAAACATAATATGGCGCGGGCTAATGTAGGTCAACAGTTTTTTTTTTTAGAAAAAACACTTCATATTGGTTTTTAGCGTCGTCTCTAAGTACTAAGTAACATTCTCAAAGAAATTAAAAATTAAAAATTTTTTTAACTTGATTTATTTGGAGGAATTTTTTTTCCATTGACTATTGTTCATAACTCTCCTCCATTTCATCCGATTCCTGCCTTAAACCACTGGCAAGTTTTGAATAGATTAATTGTAATGTAGAGTATTGTAGAAGTTATTTATATTTTTTGGGAATTTTTAAAGGAAATCAAGGCGAAAATTTTGGACTAAAATATTTTATTTCCCAATTTTTTTGAAAATTCCTATTTAAGGATTTCTTGAATGAAAACCAAATATTAACTTTGTTTCACTCCTAAAAAATCTTATATCAGTCAGTCTGACAAACAGTACAAATTCCATTTTCGTCTCTTTTCGCATATATATA